>NW_006921733.1:2030955-2040136 GCF_000298275.1 Orycteropus afer afer
ATCATCCACCACATAAATAAAACAAAGGAGAAGAACCACATGATCACTTCAATAGATTATTGGGACCTTCTAAAAATTAAGTTCTTATATGCATCAAAATATTTCTCCAAAGAGTAAAAGAAGAACATACAGAAGGGAAAAGATATTCAGCAATGATGTATTGGACAAAACTTATGTCCAAAAATTTGTATTCCTCAACATAACATTTCTCAACATAACAAAGGGCATTTATGCAAAACCAACAGCCAACATTATTCTCAACGGAGAGAGACTGAAACCATTCCTCTTGAGAACAGGAACCAGAAAAGGATGCCAGCTATCACCACTTCTATTCAACATTGTACTGGAAGTCCTAGCCAGGGCCATAAGGCAAGAAAGGGAAATGAAAGGCATCCAAATTGGTCAAGAAGAAGGCAAACTATCCCTATTTGCTGATGATATGATCCTATACCTAGAAAACCAAGAGACTCATTCAGAACACTTCTGGAATTAAATCAGAGACTTAGCATCATGGCAGGATATAAGACCAACATCCAAAAGTAAGTTGGATTCCTCAACAACAGCAAAGAGACTGCTGAAAAAGAAATAAGAAAATCAATACTGTTTACAATAGCTACCAAAATAAAAAATAAAATACATGGGAATAAATCTTACCAGGGACACAAAGGACCTCTACAAAGAAAACCATAAAAAAAAAAAAAAAAATTCAAGAAACCGTAAGATATCTACATAAATGGAAGAACAACCCATGCTTGTGGATAGGAAGATAGAACATTGTGAAAATGTCAATTCTAACCAAAACAATCTATACATTCAATGAAATCCCAATCTAGATCTCATCATCATTCTTTAGGGCTATGGGAAAACCAATCATTAACTTTACACGGAAAGGAAAGAGACCTTGGATAAGCAAAGCACTATTGAACAAGAGGAACAAAGTAGGAGGTCTCACACTGCCAGATTTCAAAACCTACTTTACAGCCACTGTAGTCAAAACTGCCTGGTATTCATACAATGACAAATACATAGACCAATGGAATAGAATTGATAATCCAGAAATAGATCCATTGACCTATGGTCAACTGATCTTTGACAAAGGACCAAAATCCATTAAATGGGGAAGAGAACGTTTGTTCAATAAATGGTGCTGGCAAAACTGGATATCTATTTGCAGAAAAATGAAACAAGATCTGTACCTCACAGCATACACAAAAACTAACTCCAGATGGATCAAAGACTTAAATGTGAAACCTAAAACTCTAGTGTTCCTCAAGGAAAAACTAGGGGCAAATTTAGGGGCTCTAATATATAGCATAAATAGACTGTCAAGCATAACTCAAAACACACAAACAGCAGAAGAGAAAACAGATGTTTGGGACCTTCTAAAAATTAAATTTGTATGTGCTTCCAAACACTTGTTCAAACGAGTTAAAAGAGAATCCACAGATTGGGAAAAAGTATTTGGTAATGACATATCTGACAAGGGACTTATCTCTAGAATTTATAGAAATTTCGAACACTTCAAACAAAAAGACAAACAATCCAATTAAAAAATGGCAGAAGACATGAAAAGACACTTCACTGAGGAGGATATTCAAGCAGCCAACAAACATACGAAGAAATGCTCACAATCATTAGCTATTAGAGAGATGCAAATCAAAACAACGATGAGGTACCATCTTGCTCCAGCACCAATAGGAAAGTTCAACAAGACAGAAAATAAATGCTGGTGAGGATGGGGAGAGATTGGGACTCTCATACACTGCTGATGGGACTGTAAAATGGTACAACCATTGTGGAAAGCAGTATGGCTATTCTTTCAAAAGTTGGAATTAGAAATATCATTTGACCCAGCCATTCCATTACTAGGTACATATCCTAAGGAAGTGAGAGCCATGACAAGAACAGACATAGGCACACCCATGTTCATAGCAGCACTATTTACAATAGCCAAAAGATGGAAACAACCTAGATGTCCATCAACTAAGGAATGGATAACCAAACTATGGTACATACACACAATGGAATACTATGCAACACTAAAGAATAATGTAGAATCTGCAAAACACTGCATAACGTGGATGAATTTGGAGGACATTATGCTGAGTGAAATACGTCAATCACAAAAGGACAAATATTGTATCAGTCCATTATTGTAAAAGTCAAGGAAAGGTTTATCTATGGAAGGAAATTTTCTTTGTTGGTTACCAAGGATGGAAGTGGAGGGGAGGGAACACTGTTAGATAGGTAGAGATAAGTATTGATTTGGTGAAGAGAAGGACAATGTACCAAATGTGAGTGATAAATATGGTGGCATTGAAGAAGAGAAAGACATAGAGAGGTACATGGGAGGTACAGACAACAAACATCAACCCTTTTGCATATACAGTAGTTCATTGTCAGTGAAGGCAAACATGGGTATATGGGTGGATAGATGGGTGGACAGGCTGAACCAGTAGGTATGTCTATGATGTGAGGAGTGTACCCAACAACAGGTATAGGGTTGGGCAAAGGTCCTATAAGTTTATGTGTATGATCTGAATTCCCAGGTGTATAGTAGAGCTGTTAAGGGGCAAGTTTGTAGCCACCACTTGGTCACAGTCAGCTACCCAGAGGGACCGAGTAATTAAACCTGTGAGCTTGGACCATTGTCGCATGGGACATCAAGCTCAATTGGCATAACATACTATACAAAACATTGTTCCACCTCGTACTTTAGCAAGTAGTGACTGGGAATCTTAAAAGATTGCAAGCTGCCATTTAGATGCAATGATCAGTCTCTCCTCATCCAGAGCAAAGAAGAATGAAGAAAACCAAAAATTCAGGGAAAGAATTAGTCCTAGCAAGTGGTACACCATCCAAACTGCAGCCTATATGACTATGAGATCAGAAGAACTAGATGGTGCCTGGCTACCACTGTCAATCACTTGGAAGTGGATCTACGTAGGAGATCCTGGATAGAAAGGGAGAACAATGTGGAACAAAACTCAAAATCACTTGGAGAAAAAAAAAAGACAGGGACCAGGTTTGGTGGTCCGAAAGAGCCTGGTGGAACCACTGAGACTATGGTCCCTATCTACCCATCAGTTCTGGAATTGAACCCATACCTGTGGCTTCCAGCTAAACAAAAGACTGGCATATGAGTTGAACATTTACCTGAGGCAGATACACTCCTTGGAGAGAACAATCATGGGAGAAAGAAGGGCTGCTTATGCACAGGGAGACAGATCAGGGGGCAGTAGTGCATGGAGGGATGGACACAGGGAAAAGGTAACTATCTGGAGGGAGTGGGAGGGGAGCCGTTGCACTGTGGTAAATTGTGGTCAATGTCATGAAACAAAGTGTATGTGAACTGCTGTATGGAAAGTGAATTTGCTCTGTAAATTTTCACCTGAATCACAATAAATAAATAAATATATAGTGTAAAAAAAAAAAAAAAAAAGAGAAAGAAACAGAGTACAGAAAAGAGAATCAACAAATCTAGAAGTTGATTCTGTGAAAAGATCAGTAAAACTGACAAACCACTAGCTAGACTGACAAAGAAACAAAGAGAGAGTATTAAATTTACCAAAAAAAAAAAAAAAAAAAATTGAAAGGCAGACATTACAATTGACCCAATAAATTTGAAAAGTCTCATAACAGGATACTATGAACAACTGTGTTCCAGCAAAACTGACACTTTGATAAAATGGACAAATTCCTAAAATCATAAAACCTACCTAAATATACCCAAAAGAAAGTAGAACCCCTCAATAGACTCATAACAAGAACAGAGGTTGAATCAGTAATATAAATCTCCCAAAAAAGAAATGTTCAGTATTAAATGGCTTCCCTGGGAAAATTATTGAACATTTACAGAATAACGGAACCATTTCTGTTCAAACTCTTACTAAATAAAGAGGAAGACTAATACTCCCTGACTCCTTCTTGGAAGCCAGCATTACCCTGGTCCCAAACCCAGGCAAAGACACCACAGAAAAAGATAACAGATCACTATCTCTTATAAATATAGATGCAAAAATTCTCTGCAAAATATACTAGCTATAAGAATTCAACTGTGCATTAAAAGAGTTATGCACCATGAATGAGTAGTTTTCATTCCAGGAATGCAATGTTGGTTCAACATTAGCAAATCAGTTAACATAATGCACTGTATTGATAGGGCCAAGGGAAAGAATCACGTGATCATTTCAACTGATTCAGTAAAGTCATTTGATAAATCCAGCCCTCTTTCTTGATAAAAACTTTGAACAAGATAGGAATAAAAGGGAAGTTTCTCAACATGATTGGGTTATTTATTTATTTTTTTAAAAAGCTACCAACATTACACTCAAAGGTAGAAGACTGAGAACATTCCCCTTCAAAACAGGAAAAAGATAAGGATGCCTACTGTCACCACAACTATTTTATATTGTTCTTCAAGTCCTAGTCAGAGCAATAAGATAAGAAAGGATTTTAAAAAATAAAATAAAACAAAAATATATCTAAATTGGAAAGGAAAACTAAATTTGTAGAGGACATGATCCTACCTATAGGACACCCCAAGGAATATAATAAGCTTCTAGAACTAATCAAGAAATTTAGCAAAATTGCAGCATACAAAGTCAACACATACACATACACAAAAATTGTTTTCTACATACCAGCAATGAGAAATTTGAAAAGGTTATTAAGAAAAGGGCTCTACAATAACATTTAAAAGGATAAATCATCTAGGAATAATTTTTCCCAGGAGCACGAAACACATATGTGAAAAATCTTAAATCACTACTGAAAGAGACAAAAGAAGACATAAACAGATGGAAGGATATTCTTTGCTCATAGATTGGAAAACAAAGTATAGTAAAGATGTGAATACTACTCAAAGTAAAACAAAATCTCAGTCAAAATTCCAACAGCATTCATTAAAAAAGTGGAACAATGGTTCTTCAATTTTATATGAAAAAAAAAAGTAAGTAGAATAGCAAAATAGGTGGCCTTACACTTCCCAACTTCAAAACATAATACACAGCTACAGTAATTAAACAACCTGGTACTAGTTTAATGATATATACACAGAAAAATGGAAAAAAAAATTGAAAACTCAAATCCAAATACTTTAAGTGATGAAGTGATTTTTCACAAGGGAGTCAAATCCATTCACTGGGGAAAGAACAGTCTCTTCAACAAATGGTGCTGGTGAAATTAGATTTATCATGGAGAAAAATAGAGCAAAATCCATCTATATATCACACACCCAATAATTAATTCAAAAGGGACCAAGGGCCTAATGTTATATCTAAAATCACAGGGAAAAAAATCCTAAAATCCTGGGAAAAAAAGTGTCACATTCATTAGCTTTGGGACCTAATTATTTACAAGGACAGATTACCAAACACAAATGCACAAACACCAGAAAACAAAATACACAAGAGAGACCTCTCAAAAGTTAAAATTTATGTTTATCAAATGAATTAATCAAAAGAGTAAAGATAAAATGTACTATCCGGGAAAAAAAAATCTTCACAAACAATATAACCAATAAGGGTCTAATAATGAAACTATATGGAAAACTTCTACAAATTAACACAAAGACAAATAACCCAATCAAAAACTGGGGAAAGAACATGAACAGATATTTCACCAAGTGATTATTAAAATGCCCAATAAACACATGGAAAGTTGCTCAATATCATTAGCCATGAGAAAATGCAATCAAAACCACAATGTTATACCATTTCACTCCCACTAGGATGGCTAAGATAAAACAAAACTAAACAAAACAAAGTGGAAAATGAAAAATGTTGGACAGGATGTGGAGAAATTAGAACCCTCATCCACTGCTGGTAGGAAAGCCATTATGGAAAACAGCAGAGCAGTTACTCGAAAAACTAGAGGTAGAGCTGTCATATGATCCAGTAATTTCAATGGATTTGAAGGAAAAAGGCAAAGCTTCACTGCAGGAATTGGTCAACAACAAGTCTCCAGGAATTGACAGAATACCCATTGAGATGTTTCATATATAAATACTCTAGGGATCTAATAGAAGTGACACAAATAAATATATGCACACTTATGTTCATTGCAGCAATATTCACTGTAGCAAAAAGATGGAAACAACCTATGTGATTATGTCATTGGATAAGCAAAATGTTGTACATACATGCAGTGGGATACTATTCAGATAGCAAAATGAGTTCCCAAAACATCTCACAAAATTTATGAATCTAGAGGACATTATGGTGAATAAAATAAGTTAATCAAAACAAGAAAGTTATTGTATGTTCTCACTTTTTTGAAATGACCCACTCATTAGCATTGGGTTGATTCCAACTCATAGTGACCCCCATATGGTTTCCAAGGCTGTAAATCTTTATGGATGTAGTTGGGTCATCTTCTCCCCATGCAGCTGGTGGGTTTGAACTGCTGAACATCTGGTAGCCAAAGGCATTATTCATGCCTCACCTGAGCTCCTTTATGAAATGGCATTGGTAGGTCTGAAACCAATGTTTATTAGTTTCACCAGCAGTTGGAAAATATGACCATAGTGATAGAAATGGCACCAGAGATCGCATGACAGAATTTTGGAAGATGAACATCTTATTCCTTGCAAATATCTTTTTTCACAACATAAATGGTGGGTATTCACGTGGACATCACTGGATGGAATACACAGGAATCAGATCACCTACATATGTGGAAAGAGGTGATGGAGAAGCTCAATTTCATCAGTAAAAACAAGGCCAGGAGCTGACTGTGGAACAGACTATCAATTGCTCATATGCAAGTTCAAGATGAAGACAATTAAAACAAATCTATGAGAGTCAAAATATGACCTTGTTTATATCCCACCTGAATTTAGAGACCATCTGAAGAATAGATTTGATGCACATAACGTGAATGATCAAAAACAAGACAAATTGTGATATGACATCAAGAATGTCATCTGTGAAGAAAGCAAAAGGTCACTAGAAGACAGGAAAGGAAGAAAAGACCAAAATGTATATAGAAGAAACTCTGAAACTTGCTCTTGAATGGAGAGTAGCTAAAACAAAAGGAAGAAATGACAATATAAAATAGCTGAACAGAGATTTCAAAGAGTAGCTCAAGATGACAAAGTCAATAATGAAATGAACAAAGACCTTGAGCTAGAAAAACAAAAGAGAAGAACACATCCAGTGTTTATCAAGCCAAAAGAACTAAAGAAAAAATTAAAGCATTGAGTTGCAATATTGAAAGATTCTATGGAAAAGTACTGACTGATGGAGAAAGTATCAAAATATGGAAGAATACACAGTCACTGTACAGAAAATAATTGGTTGATTTTCAACCATTTCAGGAGATGACATATGGTCAATGGATTTGAAGGAAAAAGTCAAAGCTTCACTGAAGGAATTAGTCAACAAGTCTCCAGGAATTGACAGAATACCCATTGAGATGTTTCATCAAATGGATGTCATGCTGAAGGCACTTACACATCTTTGACAAGAAATTTGGAAGAAAATTACCTGGCCAGAGGACTGGAAGAGATCCATATTTCTACACAATCCAAGAAAAGTGATTAGACAGAATATGGAAATTATTAAACAATACCATTAACATCACACAAAAGTAAAATTTTGCTGAAGATAACTCAAAAAAAGTTCCAGCTGTGTATTGACAGGGAACTTCCAGAAATGTAAGCTGGATTCAGAAGAGGACATGGAACAAGGGATGTCATTGCTGATGTCAGATGGATCTTGGCTGAAACCAAAGAATTGGAGAAAGATGTTTACCTGAGTTTTATTGACTATACAAAAGAATTTGACTGTGCAGATAATAAGAAACTATGGATAACATTGAAAAGAATGGGAATTCCAGAAAACTTAATTGTGCTCCTGAGGAACCTGCACATAGATCAGAAAGGTGTCATTTGAACAGAACAAGGGGAAACTACATAGTTTAAAATAAAGGATTGTATCCTTTCACCATGCTTATTCAATCTGTGTGTTGAGGAAACAATCCAAGAAGCTGAAGTATATGAAGAAAATGTGGCAGAAAGTATGGAAGGAGACTCATTAACAACCTGCAATATGCAGACGACACAATCTTGCTTGCTGAAATTGAAGATGACTTGAAGCATTTACTGATAAAAATTAAAGACTACAGTCTGTAGTGTGGATTACATCTCAACATGAAGAAAACAAAAATTCTCACAACTGCACCAATAAGCAGCACCACAATAAATGGAGAAATGATGGAAGTGGCAAAGATTTCCTATTTCTTGGTTCCACAATCAACACCAATGGAAGCAGCAGTCAAGAAATCAGATGAATTCCAAACCAAAAACCAAACTCATTGCCGTGGAGTCGGATCTGACTCATGGTGACCCTCCTTGGGTTTCCGAGGCAGTTTCACTATGGAAATAGATTGCCCAACCTTCTTCCCCAGGAGTGACGAGTGAATTTGAACCACCAGTCTTCTGGTTCACAGTCTAATGCCTTAAGCATTATGCACCGGAAAATCTGCTGCAAAGACCTCTTTAAGTGCTGAAGAGCAAAGCTGTCTCTTTGAAGACTAATGTGTACCTAACCCAAGCCAAGGTATTTTCAATCACGTCATATGCATGTGAAAGTTGAACAATGAATAAGACAGAAGAATTGATGCTTTTTAATTGTGGCATCGGTGAAGAAGAAGCTCTGATTGGGTAATCTACTTCTGTAATGATAACGCCTCAGAAATCCAAGTACAGGTCGCTATTTGTGATAGTTGGAGCTGTATGTCAACTTGGCTGGACCCCAGTTGTGGGTGGTTGTTCCCATGATGGGATCAGATGACTGAGTTCTGAGTGGCCGGTCTGCCCAAGGGGAGTTTCCCTAGGGGTGTGGCCTGCTTGCAATGATATTCCAAGGACAATCTGGAAGAACAGCATTCCGAACTACAGACTTCCTTGAGTGAGCGGCTCACCACTTGCCCTGGAGGACTCGGATTCATCTTTTATTGGAAACAACAACCAATATACTGCATGCCAGCTTGAATCTCTCAGCTTTGCTGTGCTTGCGGGAACCAAGGCGGCTGCAAGCCCCATCTCCTCCAGAGATGGACCTTGTGGCTTGGACTCTTCTGCTGTGTTTGCGGGAACTGAGACGGCTCCAAGCCCCATCTCCTCCAGAGATGGACCTTGCGGCTTGGACTCTTCCGCTGTGCTTGCGGGAACCGAGAC
>NW_006921733.1:2063267-2074127 GCF_000298275.1 Orycteropus afer afer
CTTCACCCAAATCCTAAAAAAAAAAAAAGAATAAGCTCTTATTTCTCAGCAGAAACCATGCAAGGAAGAAGGCAATGGGATGGTATATATAAAACGCTGAAAGAGAAAAATTTTCAACCAAGAGTTATAGACCTGACAAAATTTTTCCTCAAATATGATAGTGAAATTAGGAGATTTCCAGATAAGCAGAAACTAAGGGAAATTGTTAAAACTAGACCAATCTTACAAGAGATGCTAAAGGGAGTACTTTGAAGAGAGCACCTAAAATAACAAACAACAACTGACCATTAATACACAAGATGACATAACCCAGAAACCAACACAGTTATGGATGTATTCAAAGTAAAGTGAGTTTATGAGATTGTAAACAGGGAACCAGAGACATCAATTGGCAAGTGAGGACAACTACAAAGAAAAAGAGGGAAAATAATGTGTAGTTACACAACTTCTATATGGTGAGGAAGTTAAGAGAGTTGCAAGATAGAATGGACTGTTCTAAACTTGGGAAGAAAATTATAAACCATAAGGTAACCTCAAAGAAAAATGATAAACCATCACGTCACAATAAAAAAAGAGGATAAGCACAAATATTCAGCAAATACTAAAACAACAGCAACAAAGGAAATGATAACAGGGTTCATAAATATAATGAGTTCAGCACAGAAAATAATATGGAACAAAGAAACCAGGGACACCATGAAAAAACACATAACAAAATGACAGCAACCAATACATACTTGTCAATAATTACATTGAATGTTAATGGATTAACTGCACCACTCAAGAGACGGAGGGTTGCAGATTGGATAAGAAAACAAAACCCATCAATATGCTGCCTAAAAGAGACACACCTTAGAGACAAAGACAAAAATAGACTAAAAATCAAAGGTTGGAAAAAGATATATATCAAGCAAATGGCAACTGTAAGAGAGCAGGAGTGGCAATATTAATTTCTGATCAAATTGACTTTAAGACAAAAGCAACCATATGAGACAAAGGACATTATATAATGATGAAAGGATCAATTGACTATGAAGACATAACTATAATAAATATCTATGGACCCAATGAACTAGATCGTGCTCGGCTACCACTCTCATCCACTTGGAAGGGGATCTATGTAGGAGATCCTGGATAGAGAGCTAGAACAATGTGGAACTAAACTCAAATTCATTTGGAGAAAGAAAAAAAAAGGGGGGCGGGGGATCAGGTTTGCTGGTCTGATAGAACCTGGTGGAACCACTGAGACTATGGCCCCTAGCTGTTCTTCAGGTCTGGAATTGAATCCACACCTGTGGCTTCCAACCAAACAAAAGACAGGCATATGAGTTGAACATTTACCTGAGGTAGATACACTCCTTGGAGAGAACAATCATTGGAGAAAGCATGGCTGCTTATGCACAGGGAGACAGCTCAGGGGGCAGGAGTGCATGGAGGGATGGACAGAGGCAAGAGGTATCTATTGGGAGGAAGTGGGAGGGGAGCTGTTGCATTGTGGTAAATTGTGGTCAAAATCATGAGACAAAGTATATGTGAACTGCTGTATGGAAAATGAATTTGCTCTGTAAATTTTCACCCAAATCACAATTTAAAAAAATGTTAAAAGAATCTCTCAAAGGGAGTGCAAAGTGTTATTTACATAAATTTACCTTGCATTAGGAATTAAAAGTAATATGGAGATGATAAAGTATACAAGAGGATGTGTACAGGTTATGCATAAATACTATGCTGTTTTATAAGAGGAACTTGAGAATTCACAAAATTTTGTTTCCCCAGAAGTCCTGGAACCAATTCCCCCTGCAGATACTGAGGCAGGATCATTATGTTCTAGCCTCTGAAAAAGTCAGTAAATAAGTCAATCCCTTATGTGACATCAATCACCATTTCTTAAAGTTGCAAATATTATTTAATAATACAATTGTCTTTCATTGCTCTATAGTTGCGTTTTTTGTGTGTGTGTGTGTGCACATGTGTTAGTCATCTTCCCAAATATATGACAAAGCAAGTTTTAATTCAGGAGTTTTGTCTTATGAATATCCACTGTACCATAATGGTAGGAAACCAGCAAAACTTGGTCATTTCTAGCTCAAATTATTGTTTTTTAGAACAAGATAGACGTAAATGAATACTTCCTTCATAGTTCTCATCATAATGTGCACATACACAAATATTCATGCACACTCAAATGCACATATATAAATACATACTTTCATGATTATAATCGCCCAATAAATATTTATAAATTTAAAATGATAAAACATGCATATAAAAAAAGATAAGTCAATTTAATGATTACGCTTTTTAGAAGGACAATGAAAACTTTCCTTCTTCTTTGTCTCAACCCTCCAAAAAATTACAACAGTAGAATTCCAGAAATAAGATAGAAAGTACAATGTAAGGCATGTCTTTCCAGCTCAAACCTGCTATTCCTGCAAAGCTCTGACTTAGGCCTTTCCATAAATGGCTTCAACTTGGAAGTGCAGATAGTGTAGATACAGAAGTTTTCAATGTGCATTTGTGGATGATATAGATAAATAGTAATTTTTCAGAAATGAAAATAAAATCAGTGTTGTTTACTAATAGAATGGGTCCTGTGATGGTGCATATTGTCTGAAAGCTAAGTTGAGAAATTTTGGCTTGACAAATCAAAAAATTTTAAAAAATTACAGGGTATTGAAATAAAAAAAAATGTTCAAAAGTGTTAAATTTTGCTTTAATAATCACTGTGTCTTCACATATCAGGACTGGAATTATAGAAGTTAAAGATATAAACATGGAAGTCAAAATTAAAATTACAGGTTTTTTTTTTTTTTTATCTTTAACCATATAAAGTGAATTGCAAACACTATTATTTAGGTCAGTTCTTTTTGCTCCATTTCCTTCAGTTTCATGAAATGTTTCATTTACAATAGAGTCATATTAAATTTTCAAAGTCTGAATTTCATCTTTCCTTCCACAACCTGGCTATATATATACTAGATATTTACTTATTGAATTTGATGGATACAATTGTGTTTCCATCACCAAAATTCCATCAATCTAAAATTTCCATGTTCAACCTTTTATTGGTAACATTCCACTCACTTCTTCAACACAGGCAGCCACCAATCTTCTTTACCTACTGTAATTTGTATTTTCCAGAGTAACATAAATGAAGTGATATGACATGTCACCTTTTGGTCTGGCTTCTTTCACTTGAAGATCCATCTATTTACCTTGATGAATCAACAGTATATTACTTTTTCAAAAAGTTTATGAATGGTATTTTATCATATAGATGTACAAAATTTGTTTAACAGTTCACTAGTTGAAGAAAATCTGGGCTGTTTTTAATTTTTGGAAATAATGAATAAAGTAGATATGAATTTCTAAGTACTGGATTTTGTGTGATCCTAAGTTTTCATTTCCTAGATTTGGGAATGCTAGTAATATTGTAAGTATATGTTTAACTACATGTAAACTGTTTTGCTAACTGTACCGTTTTGCTTTCCTAGAACAAATGTGTAAAAGATCTCATCCTCTAGTGATATCTCAATGTAGTTTAAATTTCAATTATCTAATAATCAGTAAAGTTGATCATTTTTTCCTGTTTATTAATCACCCATATTCCTTCTTTGGTGGTTTGTTTAAATCTTTTACCTATTTTTATTGGACTTCTTTCTTATTACTGACTTTTGATAGAGGACCCAACTGTGAAACTGAGCACCAAATGCTCATATGGAAGTTCAAGTTGAAGCCAAAGAAAACAAACAATTCCATGAGAGCCAAAGTACAACTTTGAATATATCCACCTGAATTTAGATACCATCTCAAAAATAGACTGAACAATAATGACTGAAGACCAGAAGAATTCTATGATTATGTATAAGAATTGGAGGAAAACCTACTTAATCTGCATGCTGAGCAAATAAACCCAGGAGCTGGACAATATAAAGAAGATTGTGGCATCAGGACTGGAGAAAAACTCTTTACAGTCTGTGATACAGAGATGTGACAAACTTTGTTTCTGAAAGTGACATCAAGAATATCATACATGAAAAAAGTAAAAGTTCATTAAAAAGATAGAGAAGAAAGAAAATACCAAAATGAATGACAGAAGAAATTATGAAACCTCAGTAGAGTAGATAAAGTTAATGGAAGAAATGAAGTAAAAGAGCTGAATGGAAGATCTCAAAAGGCAGTTTAAGAGGACAAAGTAAAATACTATAATGCAATGTGAAAAGATTGGGAGTTGGAAAACCGAAAAGTTAGAACAGGCTCAGCATTGCTGAAACTGAAAGAAATGAAGAAAACGTCAAGCCTTGAGTTGCAATATTGGCAAATTCTATGGGAAAAATGTCAAATAATGTAGGCAACATCAAAAGAAGATGGAAAGAAGACACAGTTACTGTACCAAAAAGAATTAGTCAATGATAACCATTTCAGGAAGTAGTATATGATCAAGAAGGAAAATGACCAAGCTACACTAACAATATTGGGAAAAGAAGGTTCCAGGAATTGATGGAATATTAACTGAGATGTATCAACCAATGAATGAACACTTGAAGCACTAACTGGTCCATGTGAAGAAATTTGGAAGACAGCTACCTGGCCAACCTACTAGAAAAGATACATATTCCTGTCAATTTCAGTCAAAGGTGATCAAAAGGAAAGAAGAAATTATCAAACATAACCAATAATATCACATGCAAGCAAACTCTGGGGAAGATAATTAAAAAATGTTGCAGTAGTACATTGATAAAGAACTGCCAGAAATTCAAGCTGGATTCAGAGGATGTACAACAAGGAAAATCATTGCTGATGTCAGATGGATCGTAGTTGAAAGCAGTGAATACCAGAAAGATGTTTACTTGTGTTTTACTGACTACCCAAAGGCATTCAACCATGTGGATCATAAATTATGGACAACATTGAAAGGAATGGATATTCCAGAACACTTAATTGTGCTCATGTGGAACCTATATATAGAATAAGATGCAGTCATTCAACCAGAGTAAGGTAATACCTTGTGGCTTAAAATTGATAAAAAGTTTGCACTAAGGTTGTATCCATGCACTATATGCTAAGTAAATAATTCTAAAAGCTGGGATATATGAAGAATAATTATGTATAAAAATTGGACAATACAAAGAAGAATGTGGCATCAGGATTGGAGAAAAGCTCTTTAACAGTCTGTGATACAGAGATGACACAAACTTCATTTCTGAAAGTGAGGAGGGCATGAAGCATTTTTTGATAAATATAAAAAAGTTTTTCAGTATAGATTACATCTCAACATAAAGAAAAAAATTCTCTCTACTGGACCAGTAAGCAACATCATGATAAATGGAGAAAAGATTAAAATTTTCAGTGATTTCATTTTATATGGATTCAAACCAATGCTGATGGAAGCAGCAGTCAAAAAATCAAATGACATTTTGAGTTGAGTAAATCTACTGCAAAAGTCTCCATTAAAATCTTAAAAAGGAATATTGTCACTCTAATGACTAAGTTATGCCTGACCAAACCTGGTCTTTTCAACAGCCCTGTATGTATGAGAAAGCTGAATAACACAATATGAAGGGCCAAGAATAACTGATGCATTTGAAATATGGTGTTCATGGCAAATGTTGGAAGAAGTAAAGCCAGAATGTCCCTTAGATGTGAGGATGATGAGACTTTGGCTCACTTACATATTTTCAGGATAGACTAATCCCTGGAGAAGGACATCATACTTGATAAAATGGAGGTCAGTTGAAAAGAGGAAGAACCTCTATAAGAGGGATTGAAACAGTTGCTGCAGCAATGACTTCAAAGATACATACTACTGTGAGGATGTCACAGAACCAAGTTTTTTTCTCTTATACCTGATTTTATTAAGAGATTGAATTGACTGACTAACAACAACAACATATATATTCTGGATATAAGATTTTAAAATGTGTTTAAAATGTGATTTTCAGTTTTTTTCCTCTCCCTTTGTAGGTTATCTTTCTATTCTCTAAATAGAAAATGTCTTTTGCAGAGCAAAATAATTTAACATTAATTAGTCCAATATATCTTTTTATTTCCACCACTCATTTCAGTTTATCATATTGGGGTGGCTTGCATGTTGCTGTGAGGCTGGAGGTCAAGCCACTAGTATTTCAAATACCAGCAAGGTCACCCATGGTGGACAGGTTTCAGTAGAGCTTCCAGACTAAGATACCGGGAAATAAGGAAGGGGCCATCCAATTCTCAAAGAATGGGTAGTGAAGATCTTATGAATAGCAGTGAAATATTGTCTGATATATTACTAGAAAACTTTATGACTAGCCCTGAAACACTGTCTAATATAGTGCCAGGGGATGAGCCCCTCAGGTGAGAAGACACTCAAACCATGACTAGGGAAGAGCTACCTCCTCCAATTACAGTCGATGTTAATGACATGGATGGAGTAAAGCTTTTGGGACCTTTGTTTGCTGATGGGGCATAACTCAAAATGGGAAGAAATAGCTACAAGCACCCATTAATAATCAGAATGTGGAATGTAAAAAGTATGAAACTAGGAAAAATTGGAAGTTGTCAAAATTGAAATGGAACACATAAAGATCAATATCCTAGGCATTAGTGAGCTGAAGTGGACTGGTTTGGGACATTTTGAATCAATCATATAATATACAATACCATGAATGACAAATTGAAGAGGAGTGGGGTCTCATTCATCCTCACTAAGAATGTTTCAAAATCCATCTTAAAGTACAATGCTGTCAGTGATAGGATAATATCCATATGCCTACAAGGAAAACCAGGCCATACTATTATTCAAATTTACACACCAATCACTAAAGCCAAAAAGATGAAGAAATTTAAATTTTTTTCCAATTTCTGTAGTCTTAAATTGATCAGACATGAAATCACAAGGTATTGACTGCTCCTGGTAATTGGAATGAGAAAGATGGAAACAAAGAAGAATCATCAGTAGTTGGAAAATATGACATTGGTGATAGAAATGATGCCAGAGACCACATGATATAATTTTGCAAGACCAACAACCAAAAAATATCTTTCTGTCAACAACATAAACAGAAGCTATACATGTGGATCTTGCTAGATGGAATATAGAGGATTCAAATTGACTACCTATGTGGAAAGATGTGTTGGAGAACCTCAATATCTTCAGCCAAAAGAATGCTAAGAGGTGACTGTGGAACAGACCATCAACTATTCTTATTCAAGCTCAAGGTGAAGCTCAAGAAAATTAAACAAGTTTATGAGAGTCAAAATATGACCTTGATTATGTTGCTGTTGTTATGTGCCATTGAGCTGGATCCAACTCATAGCAACCCCTCCTTGGGTTTCACAGGCAGTATCACTATGGAAGTAGATTGCCCAACCTTCCTTCTGAGGAGTGGCTGGTGGGTTTGAACTGGCAGCCTTCTGGTTAGCAGTCAAGTGCCTTAGGGACTATGCTACCAGACTTTGATTATATCCCACCTTAATTCAGCGACCATCTGAAGAACATATTTGATGCATTGAATATTAATAATTGGAAACCAGATGAATTGTGGGATAACATAAATAACACCATACATGAAGAAAGCAAAAGGTCATTAGCAAGACAGGAAAGGAAGAAAAGACTAAGATGGATGTCAGAAGAGACTCTGAAACTTGCTCTTGAATAAAGAGTAGCTAAAGCAAAAGGAAGAAAGGACAAGATAAAAGAGCTGAACAGAAGATTTCAAAGAGCAGCTCAATAAGACAAAGTCAATTATTGTAATGAAATGTGCAAAGGCCTAGAGTTAGAAAACTAAAAGGAAAGAACACATTCAGAATTTCTCAAGTCAAAAGAACTGAAGAAAAATTCAATTCATGAATTGCAATATTGAAAGATTCTCTGGGCAAAATATTGAATGATGCAGGAAGCATCAAAAAAAGATAAAGGAGATGACTTCTGGTAAAATGGAGGAATAGACAGACAAGCTACACAGACCCTCTTCAACAAAGAAAAGAGAAACTAAATGACAGAGATACGGAAGGTAATCCTGGAGTCCTGAGCTTTGAAAGGAAGTATACAGGAGTGGATTAAGCACCAACTAGTTGAAAAACCTGAATGAAAACAGTGAGTATGGAGACGTTTAGAGCAGTGGACTGTCAGCTACTCTGACAGGACCAACAGCCTGAATATTTCCAAGTGGTGTTGGGATGGGAGAATTGACCTAAAGAGCAGCCCTGCTCAAGGGCTGCAGGGCTGACTGAGCTGGTGGCCTATGACTAAGAAGGGGAACAGCAAGAAGGGAGAGAAACTGAGCTGTGGACTTTCAGCAGTCTGGAGGGCGTAGCCACTTTGATTGTTTACAAGTAGCAGCCATTTTGGACATTTAAAGTTACCAAGGGCACAGCCATCTTGAATGTTTATAAACAGTGGTCATTTTGGATATTTAAAGTGACCGGGAGCCCTTTTGGTGGAGTGCCTAAGGAATTTGATGGCTAACCTGAAGGCTAGAGGTTCAAACCCACCAGCTACTCCTCAGAAGAAAGGTTGGGCAATCTATTTCCATATTGATACTGCCTCAAAACCCCAAGGAGGGATCGCTGAGTCGGATCTGACTCCAGGGCAGTGAGTTTGGTTTTGGTTTGGTTTGGACATGCAGAAAACACAACCTTGCTTGTTGAAAGTGAAGATGACTTGAAGCAGTTACTGATGAAGATTAAAGACTACAATCTTCAGTATGGATTACACCTCAACATGAAGAAAATGAAAATCCTCACAATAGGACCAATAAGCAGTCTCATGATAAATGGAGAAAAGACTGAAGTTGTCAAATATTTCATTTTACTGGGATCCACAATCAACACCAATGGCAGCAGCAGTCACAAAAACAGACACTGTATTGCTATAGGCAAACCTGCAAAACGCAATGAAACACACTGCCACCAAGTCGGATCTGACTCATTGAGATCCCTCCTTGGGTTTCCAAGGTCGTATCTCTATGGAAATAGATTGCCCAAAAGACCTATTTAAAAGTGCTGAAGAGCAAAGATGTCTTTTTTTTTTTTTTTTTTTTTTTTAAGATAAAGGTGCACCTAACCCAAGGCATGGTGTTTTCAATTGTCCCATATGCATATGAAAGCTGGACAATGAATAAGGAAGACTGAAGAAGAGTTGATACTTTTGAATTGTGTGTTCGCAAGGAATACTGAAAGTATCATGGAATGCCAGAAAAAAGAACAAATCTGTCCTGGAAGGAGTGTAGACAGAATGCTCCTTGAAAGTGAGAATGGAAAGACTTTGTCTCACCTACTTTGGTCTGTTGTCAGAAAGGACCGTTCTGTGAAGAAGTAGACCATGCTTAGTAATTTGGAGGGTCAGCAAAAAACAGGAAAATCCTCAATGAGATAGACTGACACAGTGGCTGCAAGGATTAGCTCAAGTTTAGGAAGAATTGTGAGGATGGGGCACTGAGTTGTGTTTCATTCTGTTGTGCTTAGGGTCACTATGAGTCAGAGCTGACTCGATGGCACATAACAACAACAACATTTTTGTGTGTGTTTCTTCTTTTAAAAGTCGTGCTTTTGTGTAGTATTTGTGAAACTTTTTCCTGATCTCAGATAAGGCCAAATTTTTCCTATATTTTCTTACAGAAGTATTAGAATTTACATTTTGTATCTCAGTCAAAGATGAATTCTTAGTTAATTTTTGTGTTAAGTGTTAGGGGTGTATCTGGGTTATTTTTCAATTTTGTTTATTTATTTATTTTGGTTATGAATGTCCTATTTTTCCAATGCTATTAAAAAAAAAAAAAAACTACTATTGCATTTACCCATATGTTACTCTTTTCATTGTTCTTTCTTCCTTCCTGATCTTCTGATTCCTTCTTTTATCATTACCTTTGGTTCAAAGAACTTCCTTGATCCATTCCCTTCAGGTACATCTGCTGATGAGAAATTCTTAGGTCTTTTTTTTTTTTTTTTTGAGTATATACTCATTTCTTCTTTATTCTTTAATTATGTATTTTGCTGAATATAGGATTCTAAGTTGACAGATCTTTTCTTTCAGAACTTGAAAAATGTGGTGCCACTTCTTTCTGGCCTCCATGGTTTGTGATGAGAAATGTAATTTTATTTGAATTTTATTCCACCTGTAGGTAAGGGCTCTGGTGGCATAGTGCCTAAAGCACTTGACTGCTAACCAGAAGGCTGGCAGTTCAAACCCACCAGCCACTCCTCAGAAGGAAGGGTGAACAATCTACTTCTGTAGTGATACTGCCTCAGAAACCCAAGGAGAGGTGGCTCTGAGTGAGATCTGACTCAACAGTAGTGAGTTTGTTTTTGTATAGGTAAGGGATTATTTTTCAGATTTTTCTTTGTCTTTAGTTTGCAGAAATTTGATATAATGTGTCTGGGGTATGATTGCTATGGGTTTATCTTGTTCAGAATTCCTCTGGTTTCTTGAATCTTAGATTTATGTACATTGCTAAATTTGGTAAGTTTTCAGCCTCATTTCTTCAAATACTTTTTCAATCTTGCCTTCTTATTGTCATTTGGCTCTCCATCTGGGACCCTGATGATATATGAATGTTAGATTTTTGTTACAATCCCACTTGCCTCTTGTTGTTAAGTGCCGTCGAGTCCTTTCCGACTCACAGTGCCCCATGCACAGCAGAACGAAACACTGCCCGATCCCGCGCCAGCCCCAAAATCCCTGCTATACTTGAGCCCATCATCGCAGACACTGTGTCAATCCATCTTGTTGAAGGCCGCCCCCTCTTTCATCGACCCTCCACCCTATGAAACATGACATCCTTCTCCAAGGAATGGTCCCTTCTTACAACATGACCAAAATAGGTGAGATGAATCTGGCCATTCTTGCTTCCAAGGAGCATTCTGGCTGCACTTCCT
>NW_006921733.1:2077151-2084268 GCF_000298275.1 Orycteropus afer afer
TGGGCTGTTACCTGTGCACCAGGTGCATTTTGCTGCATTTTAAACACCAGAAGCTCAGCCTCAAAACTCACATCTACATGTCACCACAGTAGGACAAACCGACAGACAAGTTTGTCTTGCTGTTGGAGACCTCTCACATCACCCCCACCTGGGTCCCTGTGGTTGACTGTTCCTCTGTCTGGCTTCCTGTCTTTTAATCCCCTTTGTCCTGCTCTTCCTGCCTGCTTCTTTGGGCGTCCCTGAGTTGTCTCTCCTCACCTGTATCCCTGGGGCTGACTTGCCTCTTAGGCTCTGATTATTAATTTTTTAAGTCTAATGTTTAAGCATTGATCCAAAAGAGAAAGGGTGAGGCACTACCTTGTTATTGTCAACAGAGTATAGAATTACAGGTGTCCTACTGGCTGCCATTGACACTCAAGGTTTAGAAGGGATCCATATTATTGCTGGGTGTCTGTGGGAATCCAAGCTCCTCACTAGACCTCTACTGATATCTCCCTGACTGGGTGGTGTTGGAGTGTTTCATTGTTTCTTATGTAGTAGATTGCCCAATCTTCCTACTAAGCAGTGGCTGGTGGGTTTGAACTGGCAGCCTTCTGGTTAGCAGTCAAGTGCCATAGGCACCAAGGCATCAGGGAGAAAGGTGAAGGAGGTGGCCTCCTTCTTGCTGGTTTCTGACACTCCACTAAGCCTTCCTGACACCACTCAAAAAGACAGGGGAAGGCTGCTTTGTTACAGTCAAGTGGAGATGGAAGTACAGAGTCTCCTTATGGTATCCAACTACATTGCAGGTTGGGAGGGTAGCCTCATTATCACCTACATGTACAACCACTGCCATGGTGTAAATTCCAATTTATAGTGACCATATATTACAGACTAAAACTGTCCCATAGGGTTTCCAAGGCTGTAATCTTTACAAAAGCAGAATGCCACATCTTTCTCCCAGGAGAGGCTTGAGAGTTCGAACTGCAGAAATTTGAGTAATAGCCAAGTGCTCACCACTGAAAATCTTGATTTTCTGAGAGCAGTCTGGGATACATGACCCCAAAAGACCCAAAAAGAACATCCAAGGAACTCATTGCCGCCTATTTCCTTAGGTTCCTTAACTCATCTAACTTCTTCTTTCCTCCATTCAGAGTCATCTTATGTTGTTTATTTGTAATGTCCAGGGATTTTAGTTGTATATAGTGGGAGGTTTAGGGAAAAGTTAATCTATCTCATCCTCTAGAATAGGAAGACTTCTCTCATTTCTATGTGTATACCCAAGAGAAATGAGTTTATATAGCAACAAAAAGATACATTCAAGAGTAAATTGAAGCTTTGTTTGTAAAATCCATTAACTAGAAACAACAAAACTGTTCATCACAAATACTAAGTGAAACCAGTTGTTAATTCTGACTTATCCTTCTTGTTGTTGTCAGGTGCCATCAAGTAATCTCTGACTCATAGTGACCCTATGTACAGCAGAACGAAACACTGCCTGGCCCTGTGCCACCTCCATGATCCTTGCTATACCTGAGCCAATTATTGTAGTCACTGTGTCAACCCATCTTGTTGAAGGCCATCTCCTCTTTCATGCACCTTCCACTTTACCAGGGAATGGTTCCTTCTTACAACATGAAAAAAGTAGATGAGATAAAGTCTGACCATTCTCACTTTCAAGGATCATGCTGGCTGCACTTCTTCCAGACAGATCTGTCAGTTCTTTTAGCAGTCCATGGTACTTTCAGCATTCTTTGCCAGCACCACAACTCAATAGCATCAACTCTTCTTCGATCTTCCTTATTCACATTCCAGGTCTCACATGCATATGAGGCAATTGAAACTATCACGGCTTGTATCAGGTGCACCTTAGTACTCAAGGAGACATCTTTGCTCTTCAGCATTTGGAAGAGGTCTTTTTCAACAGATTTGCCCAGTGCTGTAAGTTGTCTGATATCTTCACTCCTGCTTCCATTGGCATTGATTGTAGAATCACATAATATGAAGTTTTTGACAACTTTGATCTTTTCTCCATTTATCATGCTGCTGCTTATTGGTCCAGCTGTGAAGATTTTTATTTTCTTTATATTGAGGTATAATCCATAGTGCAGACTACAATCTTCAATTTTCATCAGCAACTTTTACAAGTCATCCTCACTTTCAGCAAACAAAGTTGTGCCATCAGTGTATTGCAGGTTGTTAATGAGTCTTCCTCCGATCCTGATGCCACAATCTTCTTCATATAGTCCAGCTTCTCAGAGTACAGATTGAATAAATATGGTAAAAGGATACAATCCTTATGTACTCCCTTCTTGATTTTAAACCATGCAATGTCCCCTTGCTCTTTTCAAATGATAGGCTCCTGGTCTATGAACAAGTTCCTTATAAGTACAATTAAGTGTTCTGGAATTCCCATTCTTCTCAATGTTATCCACAGTTTGTTATGATACACACAATCAAATGCTTTTGCATAGTCAATAAAACATAAGTAAACATCTTTCTGGTATTCTTTGCTTTGAGCCAAGATCCATCTGACATCAGGTATGATATGCCTCATTCCATGTCCCCTTCTGAATCCAGCTTGCATTTCTGGAAGTTCTCTGTCAATATAATGCTGCAACTGAAATGGATGAACATTGACCACTTATTTTTGGTATAGTGATTGTGTTTCCATCTTTTGATGTTTCCTGCATCATTCAATATTTTGCCCATAGAATCTTTCAATATTGAAACTTTTGGCTTAATTTGTTCTTTAGTTCCTTCAGCTTGAGAAATGCTGAGAATATTCTTCCCTTTTGGTTTTCTAACTCCAAGTCTTTGCACATTTCATTATAATAATTGACTTTTTCTGCTTGAGCTGCTCTTTGAATGCTATGTTCAGCTTTTATCTTGTCATTTCTGCCATTTGCTTTAGCTATTCTCTGCTCCAGGGCAAGTTTCAGAGTCTCTTCTGACACCTGTTTTGGTCTTTTCTTCCTTTCCTGTCTTTTTACTGACCTCTTTCTTGCTTTCTTCATGGATGATGTTCTTAATGCCATCCCACAATTCCTCTGGTTTTTGGTCATTAGTGTCCAATGCATCAAATCTATTCTTTAGATGATCTCTAAATTCAGGAAAGATATATTCAAGGTCATATTTTAGCTATCATGGACTTGTTTTAATTGTCTTCAATTTTATGTTGAACTTGCATATGAGCAGTTGATGGTCTGTTCCACAATCAGCTCCTGGCCTGGTCTTGGCTGAAGATACTGAGCTTCTCCATCACACCTTGGCACAGATGTCGTCAATCTGATTCCTGTGCACTCCATCTGGCAAAGTTCACATGTATAGCTGCCATTTGTGTTGTTGGAAAAAGGTATTTGCAATGAATAACTTGTTGGTCTTGCAAAATGCTGTCATGTTATCTCCAGTGTTATTTCTATCAACAAGTTTAAATTTTCCAACTACCAGGGATTCTTCTTTGTTTACAACTCTTACATTCCAGTCACCAGTGATATTCAGCACATCTCGATTGCATGTTTGGTCAATTTCAGACTGCAGAAGTTGGTAAAAATCTTCCATTTCCTCATCTTTGCCTTTGGTGCTTGGTGTGTAAATTTGAATAATAGTAGTATTACCTGGTCTTCCTTGCAGGTATATGGATATTATCCTATTACTGACAGCGTTGTACTTCAGGATAGATCTTGAAACATTCTTTGTGATGATGAATGCCATGCCATTCCTTTTCATTTTGTCATACCCTGCGTAGTAGACCATATGTTTGTTTGCTTCAGAATGGCCCAAAACAGTCCATTTCACCTTACTAATGCCTAGGATATCAATCTTTATGGGTTTCATTTCATTTTTGACACTTCTTATTTTCCTAGATGCATACGTTGTACGTTCTATGTTCCAACTATTAAGGGATGTTGCAGCAGTTTCTCCTCAGTTTGAGTCGTGCCACATCAGCAAATGGAAGTCTCAGAAGCTTTATTTCATCCATATCATTATGGTCAGTTCTACTCTGATGAGGCAGCCCTTTCCCAGTTGTGTTTTGAGTGTCTTTCACCCTGAAGTGCTCATCTTCCGGCACTGTATAGGACAATGTTTCAGGGCTATTCATAAAGTTGTACAGTAGTGTATCAGACAGCGTTTCTCTGCTATTCATAAAGTTTTACCTGGCCAATTCTTTTAGAAGTGGATGGCCTCTTCCTTCTTCTAAGTCTGTCTCAGTCTGGAATCTTCACTGAAACCTGTCCATCATTGGCAATCCTATTGGCATTTGAAACTCTGGTGGTACAGCCTCTAGCCTCACAAGCAACATGCAAGCCACCACAATAGAGCAAACTTACAGACAAGTTCATTTCCCTTAGCTGTTCTAAACCTTTACACCTACTTCTGACTCATGTGACCCCTATATTTTACAGAGTAGAACTGTGTTCCATGGAATTTTCAAGTCTGTGACCTTTCAAAAGTAGATTGTCACTCTTTCTACTGATGCACATCTAAGTGGGTTTGCACTGACTACTTTTTGTTTAGTTGTTAAGCACTTAACCATTTATACCATTCAGACACTTCTCCATCAAGAATAGAATGGATTGAAAATATTGTGATGCATTTATACTTTAAAAATTGCACAGAAATAGAAAAAACAATGAATTCTACTTACACACAGAACAAGGATGAGTCTCATAGGCATAAGATGAGGGAAAAAATGTAACATAAAAGGTACAGGTGTAATGGTACAATCTATAACAATTTCAAAAACAGTAAAAAGTAGTTAGTGGATAAAAATCAGAATGTTTGTTACCTCTGTTTTGTGGCTGATTAGGGAAAGGATGTTACTGACTAGAAAGGGGTATAGGAGTGCCTTCTGGTGTGCAGGGACAGTTCTATACCTGGATGTAAGGGGTCAATATACATGTGAAAATCCATCATTTTGGCCAATTAAGATGCATACTCTTTACCATATGTATATTATACTATAATGTAATTTTTTAACTTAAAAAAAAAGACACTTAGTCTTTCTTCTAACCTTCAGGGAGATCAATATGTTTTCACTATTATTTTGTGGGATTTTTAGTTTAGTAATGTCTAGCTGTTCAACTGTCAGACCACATTTCTTTATCTGTTTTTTTTTTTTTTTCTTTTTTTTAAGGAAAACACCTAAAGAAAACAATTAACTGGGGGCACAATTAAACTCTTTCTTCTTATAAGTAGCAGGGTTAGGCATTTCCTGATGAATCCAGACTATGCTTCATGGTGTAGTGGTCATAACTAAAATAAAAAATAAGTAAATAAATATCCCTTCCTATTTTGGAAAATTTGTTTTCTGCTTCTATAAAAATTGTTGAAATGATATCTTGGAAGCTATCTGGCAACAAATGTAACTGAATTTTTTTTTTTTTTTTTGTCAGTAAACAGTATTGTGCTTAGGAAACATTGCTGAAGATTTCAAGAAAGAGTTATTAGAATAAATGTCTCTGTGTAGGAACTTTGATCTACAGTTAGATGAAAACACAGTTTTGGCTTATGATATTTGCAAGATGACTAGCTTGGAGAGCCACAAATAAAACAAGCACTTGAGAATGACTTATCAGCAAATGAAACTTGAAGATAATTTGGCATAACTCCTGCATAGCATACACAGAAAATTCATTTGAACAACATTGTTAAAAAGATCTTTCAAGGAATACATTGAAATCAGAATATATTAGAGGAAGTCAACTCTTCTTATGAAATTTAAATAATGGAATCTTTAAATTTTTACAATGAGATGAGAAGTAAACATGGATATCTTTATTACCACTGCAAAGGACTTCTTACTATAAGAAGTACTGGTTGTGGTGTCCATTTTTCTTAAAACAGAAGACTTTATTGCTGTCACAATTCTTTGTTACCTGGCAAATACTTTCAATGAATAATGACCTTATTGCCATAATTTACTTGCTTCTGTTCTTAAATTTCATATATGCACTCAGTAAGCATGCTTGTGTGGTCTGACTTCTTTTATACAACATAATGTCTATGAGATCCAATGTGTTGTTTTGTGTATCAATAATTCTTTTTTTAAAAAAAAATGTTAAATCTGTGACATACTTTATGAAAGTTCTGTGGTAGTGTGTCCTTCTTCTGTTCATGGGAATTTGGGGATCCCAACTTGTGGTAAAAATTCTTGAATATTTTTTGTACTCATTCCCCTTGAATATATTCCAGAAACAGAATTGCCAATCATAGGGTAGGAGTAATATTTAAGTTGAGTACCTAGTGTTTGTTATAGTTAAGGTTATCTGTTAATTTGGTTGGACCATGATTCAAAGAGGTTTAAGCAATTGTGATGAAGTCACTCTCATGACGAAATATGATGTAAAGTAATCGCCTTCATGATGAGATATGTTATGAACAACCACTCAGTTGAAAGAGAGTTCCCTCAGGATTGTGACTTCTGGTAGTGTAGTGCTTAAAGCACTTGACTGCTAACCAGAAAGCTGGCAGTTCAAACCCACCACACACTCCTCAGAAGGAAGGTTGGGCAATCTACTTCTGTAGTGATATCGCCTAGGAAACCCAAGGAGGTGTCGCTATGAGTTGGGTTTGACTGGACAGCATATAACAACAACATGGACCTCATAGTGGGAGCTCTGATAGCATAGTGCTAAGGTACTAACGAGACTGCTAATGAGAAGGTGGGCAGTTCAAACCTACCAGCCACTCCTTGGAAGGAGGGTTGGGTAATCTACTTCTGTAGTGATACCGCCTCAGAAACCCAAGGAGGAGTCACTATGAGTCAGATCCGACTCCACACAGTGCATGCATTCATTGGTTTATGGACCTCCTAGGAAAATTCTCAGGCTTTCTGTTGGATCTGGATCTTGCATCTAGCTTATCATCATCTAGTTTTTGTAGCTGAAACAGTGGTCTGCAATATAGCCTGCCAATCTTGTGATTGTTGCCTTTGCCACCTTTGTGCCTACAATCAGCCCTTTATCTGTCAATGGTGGATTCATCATCCATCAAAGTCAGCAGCCTGCTATACTAATACTATGGGTCAATATTTGATTCCTCTGTTCCTGCAACTGCATGAGTCAGGAAAAGCCTCCAGCTTGATGTTTGACCAATGACCTTGGAACTTGCCAGCCTCTGTCACTGTATGTGTGTG
>NW_006921733.1:2084493-2088643 GCF_000298275.1 Orycteropus afer afer
TTGAACCACCAGCCTTCTGGTTAGCAGTCAAGTGTCTTAGGCACTATGCTACCAGAGCTTCCAGAGACCTTATGCTACCAGAGACATTAGCCTAAGACATTGTCAATCAGTTTACAGAACTGGTCGAGCCATCCTGTTGTGGGTGTGTTCATGTGCCTAATAATTACAAGTATATCTCATTTCCTGCAAATTACTCACTTCTTAGATTAGAAAATGAAAGTATTGCCTAATTACAGATTGATACTGAAAAACTAGTTTCCCTTTTGTTGTTGTGGCTTTTAGGTGCCATTTAGTTGTTTGTGACTCACTGTGACCCTATGTACAACAGAAGAAAGCATCTAACATCCCACAGTCATTACTATGTTGGAGTTCATTGTTGCAACCACTTTGTCAGTTCACCTCATTGAGGGTCTTCCTCTTTTTCTCTAACCCTCTACTTTACCAAGCATGATGTAGTTCTCCAGAGACTGGTCCCTCCTGATATCTTGCCTAAAGTATGTGAGGCAAAGTCTTGCCTTCCTTGCTTCTAAGGAGCATTCTGACTCTTCTTCTTCCAAGCCAGATATTTTCATTCTTCTGGTAGCATATTTAAAGTTTTTGTCAACAGCATAATTCAAAGGTTTCAATTCTTTCATCTTCCTTATTCATTATCCAGTTTTCATATGCATATGAGGTGATTGAAAACACATTGGCTTTGGTCAAGGGCACCTTAGTGCTCAAAGACATTGTCAATCAGTTTTCAGAATTGGTTGAGCCACTCTGGTGGGCATGTCCATGTGTCTCATAATTACTACTATATCTCATTTCCTGCATATTACTCACTTTCTTAGGTTAGAAAATCAAAGTGTTGCCCAATTAGGGATCAAGACTGAAAAACTAGTTTCCCTTTGCTTTTTAATATTTTAAAGAGGTCCTTTGTAGCAGGTTTGCCCAATCCAATATGTAATTGGTGTTCATTGTGGATCCAAGTAAAATAAAATCCTTTACAATTCCAATCTTTCCTTCATCCATCATGATGTTGCTTATTGGTCCAATTGTGATGAGTTTTATTTTCTCTGCATTGAGGTGTAATCCATAAGAAGGCTGTAGGCTTTGCTCTTCATCATAAGTATTTCAAGTCTTCTTAATTTTCAGCAAGTAAGTTGCTGCTTCTATGGTTCATGGGAAAAATTAGACTCAGTGAGTGTGAACCTGAAATTCAGATTTTTCAGATGAATATAAGACCAGGCAGCCCACTAAACCTACTGCCATTTAAGTTGATTCTGACTTATTGTGACCCCCATAGGGTTTCCAAAAGTGTAGGTCTTTACAGAAGTAAATTGACTCATCATCCTTCTGTAGAGCAGCTGGTGGGTTTGCACCATGACCTTCTGGTTAATAGACAAATGCCTTACCCACTGTGCCAACAGAGATCTTTAAACAGAGAGAGGAAACTTAATGCTTTCAATAAAATCCTCAATAAGTAAATTTCTAATTTATGATTAATGAAATGAGAGACAGTAAAACTTCAGTCTAGGTTAATAATATGTTCTCAAGACTAAATGAACACTTTTCTCCATCTTTTTCTTTCTTTCTTTCTTTCTTTTTTTACTTCTCAACAATATATATTTGTCTCTGTTTAATATGTGAGTTATAATTAAGTGTACAAAGAATAGTAATGCCTTCACATATTCATTTGAATTAATTCTTCTAATTTGATGGCTTATTGGGTTTTGGTTCTTTTGTTGCCATTCAATAATACAAATCTCTCCAGAGCTAAATAGACATCATCAGCTTGTATTCTTCATTAAATTAACATTATGATTCCAGCAAACAACTCATATTATTGGTATGGGTCATTGTATGTTTGAAACCTCATTATATTTCACCTTTCATTCAATTAACAACAAAATGTATAATTACAAACCTAAAACATTACTGAAACATGAAACTGAAAAAACAAAATAAACAAACAAACAAACAAACAAAAAACCTCAATGCTGACAAATCAGATTAAACTCCTAGTGATTCCTCCTTGAGTTTTCAAGGTGGTATCACTACAGAAGTAGATTGCCCAATATTCCTTCTGAGGAGTGGCTGGTGGGTTTGAACCACAAGCCATATGGTTAGTAGTCAAATTCCTTAGGCACTATGCCACCAGAGCTCCTATTGAAACATTAGGCTTATTTTGGGGGGGGGATACCCACTCCTTCCCCAACCCCAGTGACCCCAGGAATTCAAGAAGAAAATTCAGATAGCAGTAGAGTCATTTGCCCATGCCAAGCTTCTGCTCAGCACCAGTTTTACATTACCATTGACTGGGTAGGAACCGTCCTTGTTCATACAGTTGCTGTGGACAAAAATTGGACATAGTTTCCTCTAAAAGAGTCTCCATTCATCTGCATTTGCACTGGGAGAAAATTAGGGAGGAAAGAATGCATAGTCAAGAAGGACACAGGGAAAGGGTAACCACAGGGAGGAAGTTAGAAGAGAGCTATTACATTGTGGGGATTGTAATCAGTGTCACCAAACAAAATGTGTATAAACTATTGAATGTAAGAAAAAATCTGCTTTTACAATTTCACCACACACAATAAAAATTAAATAAATAAGTAAAGACTCCACGTTCTTGATTCCTTAGTATCTCTAAGACAGAAAACAGCATATTTTTCTCTATCTTTCATAACTACTCAGTGTACCCTGGGTACCCAAATTTGAGTAATATTCTTAAGAAT
The DNA here is from genome assembly GCF_000298275.1 of Orycteropus afer afer. Lineage (NCBI taxonomy): Eukaryota > Metazoa > Chordata > Mammalia > Tubulidentata > Orycteropodidae > Orycteropus > Orycteropus afer. The sequence goes on from NW_006921733.1 coordinate 2,087,208, forward strand.
ACTTCATGTAGTTGTCTCCATTTTATTAGATGATTGGTAAAGTTCTGTTGTAAAATTTAGAGGAAAATATACAGCCATTTCAGGCTACAGAGAATAATTCCTGTACATCCTTACTTAGTGTTTTAACTTAGCATCAAAAGTTGTTAATGTATCTACTGTATACTGACTTGCTGCTTAGGTATGACTGAAACAGTGAAGAGCTTCTAGATTAATAGCACATAAAAGTCCAGAATAAACAGCAAATAATTCCCTAGAAGGAAATGCAATCTGCAACTGCACCCAGAAATATCAGGTAGTTATTTCATATTTAGTGTAATCAGAAAATGTGCTGTAGAATAAATAAAAATTAGCTTGGATCTTTTAGAAAGCTTAGCTCAAAGTAAGCACAAGATACTGGCATCTATTACCTGAAATCTGCAGTGCTTACTGAGAAAGCTCCTTGGCTATACAACTGAGGGTACAGATGACAACCAAGTTTGAAAACAAAAGTAATGGAGATGTGTTGGGGTTTCCCAAGAAAATTCTGACCAAGTTTCTTTAAACTAAATTAAGAACACAGTTTCACTGATTTAAATATAAGAAAACCTAATAGATATTTGTTGTTGTTATGTGCCGTTGAGTTGGCCCCGACTCATAGCGACCCCTCCTTGGGTTTCCGAGGCAGTATCACTATGGAAGTAGATTGCTCCATCTTTCTTCCGAGGAAGGTCATGGAAACTTTACTTGTTTTTCAATTTTCTTTACTCTAAATGTGTAAAATGTAGGTTGATAGTGGACACAGTATATTGCATGTTCAGTGTCATGTGGTAAGTGTTCAACATAAAATATGAATTCTTTTGTCACTTTGTAGTACATGCATGCATAAATGAAAATATATAAAACCTGCAAAAACTGGAACTTGTATAAAGCAGAAAACTGTCACAGAAGGATATTTCAAATATTTTCCACTAAACCAAATGATAGAAGACTTCACTCTGTCAAAGGTAGAAACTTGTTAGACATGGAAAATCAAGGTGGTACTTTCAAATCATGGTTGTCACAGGTTTCTGTATATACAGTCTTTTAAAATACATATACACCCTTATAAGATAAGGAAAAAGACAAAGATATGTGCTTTCGTAGACTAAGACAGATTAGGAAAAAGGAAGAGGATGTCCATTTCTCAAATAATTGGCCAGGGAAAATCTTTTGAATTGCAAACAAACACTGTCTGATACATTACAGTGCAAATTTATGAGTATTCCAGTTAGGTTAGAAGGCTGTCAAAATAGGACTGGGAAAGAACTACATCATCTGAGTAAACCTAGCCTTACACCTATGGATAAGGTAAAGCTTTCAAGACCTCCATTTGCTGATGTGGCACCACTCAAATTGAAGAGAAACAGCTGCAGACATCCATTAATCATCGGAACATGGAATGTATGAAGTATGAATCT
>NW_006921733.1:2089678-2090456 GCF_000298275.1 Orycteropus afer afer
TTTCAAAGAGCAGCTCGAGCAGACAAAGCCAATTACTAGAATGAAATGTGCAAAGACCTAGAGTTTGAAAACCAAAAGAGAAGAACATGCTCAGCATTTCTCAAGCTGAAATAACTGAAGAAAAAAATTAAGCCTCCAGTTGCAATATTGAGAGATTTTATGGGCAAAATATTGAATGATGCAGGAAACATCAAGAGAAGATGGCAGGAATACCCAGAGTCACTGTACCAAGAAGAACTAGTTGATCTTCATCCATTTCAGGAAGTGGCATATGATCTAGAACCTATGGTACTGATGGAGGAAGTTAAAGCTGCAATGAAAGTGTAGCAAAGAACAAGGCTCCGGGAATTGATGGAATACCCATTGAGATATTTCAACAAATGGATGCCCTATTGGAGGCACTCACTCGGTTATGCCAAAAGATTTGGAAGACAGTTACGTAGCCAACTGACTGGAAGAGATCCATATTTGTACCTATTCCAAAGAAAGGTGATTCCACAGAATGTAGAAATTATAGAACAATATCATTAATATTGCATGCAAGTAAGATCTTACTGAAGATAATTCAAAAACGTTTTCAGCAGTATATTGACCGAGAACGTCCAGAGGTATAAGCTGGATTCAGAAGAGGATGTGGAACAAGGGATATCATAGCTGCTGTCATATGAATCTTGGCTCAAGACCAAGAATACCAGAAAGATGTCTACTTGTGTTTTATTGACTATGCAAAGGCATTTGATTGTGTGGATCATGACAAATTATGGATAACATTGAGAAG
>NW_006921733.1:2090954-2106987 GCF_000298275.1 Orycteropus afer afer
TGAGGAGCAAGGATGTCTCCTTGGGGACTAAGTTGCACCCGACACAAGCCATGATATTTCCAATTGCCTTGTATGCATGTGAGAGCTGGACAATGAATAAGGAAGACTGAAGAAGAGTTGATGCTTTTGAGTTGTGGTGCTTAATGTACCATGGACTGCTAGAAGAACTTACATATCTGTCCTGGAGGAAGTGCACCCTAAATTCTCCTTGAAAGCTAGAATGGCCAGACTTTGTCTCACCTACTTTGGTGTTGTTGTCAGAAGGGACCATTCCCTGGAGAAAGATGTCGTGCTTGGTAGAGTGGAGGGTCGACGAAAGAGGGGATGGCCTTCAATGAGATGGATTGACACGGTGGCTGCGTTGATGGGCTCAAGTATAGCGGGGATCGTGGAGCTGGCATGGGATCGGGCAGTGTTTCGTTCTGCTGTGCATGGGGTCACTATGAGTCAGAGATTACTCAATGGCACCTAACAACAAGAACAACATTTGACATAGTGCTAGAAGGTCTAGCCAGATCAAATAGGCAAGAAAAAGAATATCCAAATTGGAAAGGAAGAAATAAAACTATTTCTACTTGCAAATGAAATGATATAGAAAATCACAAAGAATCAGAAGAAAGCCACCAGATCTAATGAGTGAATTGAGGAAAGTCACAGAGTACAAGATCAACATACATGAATCAACTGTGATTCTAAATACAAGCAATGAACAATATGAAAAAGAAATTAAGAAAAACAAATCTACATAAAAAGCATCTAAAATTATAAAAAATACTTTGGAATAAATTTATTCAGGGAATTTAAAGACTCTTACACTACAATCTATAAAACACTGCTGAATTAAATTAAAGACTGAAAATGAGAAGATATCCTGTTTTCTTGAATTGGAAGAAATAATGTTGTTGTCAATACTTCCTACATGATATATACCAAAAAACACCAAACTCATTGCTGCTGCCTCAGTTCCGACTCATGGCAACCCCTCCTTGGGTTTCTGAGATGTTATCACTACAGATATAGATTGCCCAGTCTTCCTTCCATGGAGTGGCTTGTGGGTTTGAACCACCAGCCTTTTGGTTAGCAATCAAATGCTTTAGGCAGTGCGCTAACAGAGCTAGATATCAAAATTCCAACAGTCTTTTTTTGTTGTTGAAATTGAAAAGCCAATCCTCAAGCTCATAAGGAATTACAAGGGTCTCCAAATAACCAAAACTGTCTTTAAAACAAATAAACAAAGACCAAAGTAGGAAGACTTATACTCCTCAATTTCAAAATGTACAATAAAGGTGCAATAATCAAAACAATTTGAAACTAGTATAAGGATAGACACATAGATTAATAAGAGAATTGAGAGTTCAGTAATAAACTCATATATCTTTTGTCAATTTATTTTTAACAAGGTGCCATGTCCATTCAATTGGGAAAGGATAATATTTAATATATAATTTAATTATTATAGTGGGACAACTGAATTCCCATATGCTGGATAAATAAATAAGTAAAGCTTGATCCATACCTTGTACAATATATAAAAATGAACCCAAAATGAATGCAGGATCTAATTATAAAAATAAAAATTATAAAACTCATAGAAGATAATATAAAAGTATTGCTTTGAGACCTAGTTTTTGACAACGGATTCTTAGCTATGACATTAAAGGCATGAGCAACACAAGACAAAATATACAAACAAAATGAATCTCATCAAAATTTAAAATGTCTGTGCACAAAATTACTTTTTTAATAGCCTGCACAGATAGCCTATAAAACGAGAGAAAATATTTGGTAATAATATATCCAATAGTGTTCAGTTCTCAAAAAATATAAGGAAATGTTACAGCAACAACAACAACAAAATTTAAAATGGGCAAAAACCTTGAATAAACATTTTTCCAAAGAAGATTTACAAATGACCAACAAACACACGAAAACATGCTCAATGTCATGGGTCAATAGGGAAATGCAAAGCAAAAACACAGTGAGATACCTCTTGTCAGATAATGGAAGATAACAAGAGTGGAGACATTGGAACCCTTATGCATTGCTGGTGGAAAGGAAGCAGCTGCATGAAAAACAGTTTAACGGTTCCTAAAATGCTAAACATAGCTGCCATTTGACCTAGAAATTCAACTCCTACTTGAAGTATCCAAAATACTTGACAGCAGAGATTTCAACAGATACTTGCATTATTTACAATACCCTAATTACTGAAGTGTCCATCAACAGATGAATAGATAAACAAAATGTGACATATTCATACCAAAAAAAAAAAAACCCACTGCAGTCCAGTCAATTCTGACTCGTAGGTATCTCTCTTTGGTTTTTGAGGTGATATTTTACAGAAGTAGATTGCCCAGTCTTCCTTCTGAGAAGTGGCTTGTGGGTTTGAACCGCCAGCCTTCTGCTTAGCAGTCAAATTCCTTAAGCACTATGCCACATATTCACAGAGTGCACTATTGTTCAGCTATAAAGTGAAATGAAATTATACTACATGAAAGATTTGTAGTACGTCCTTTTAGCCATTTTTAAACATATATCAATATATATTTTCCTACAATATAATCATACATCTTTCTTTGCTACACTGAGCAATACTGTTTTTTCTTTAATATAAGTATTTGAAGTATTTGAGGAGGTACGATAAAGTGTCTATAGTATAGGAGAGAAGGAAATATTCAGATGTTTGTTCTAATTGCTTGCAAAACAGTAAAAAACCACAACTGTCTCACTACCTGCCTAGATTCCTCTTTCCTTAGTGGGTTGGTTGGCAGACTTAGCTCTGTAAGTGCTCCTCTGGAGCATTTATCCCCTGCCTCTGCGTTTGTCCACGGAAGGGACCTTCTGAATGAGGTCCACGTTCTCGTTCAGTGTTAACACAGGAGATGTTCACGACTTTAAGTCTTTGAGTCTCCCCCCTTTTTATATTCCTGTAAAGCTTAAAGTCTATCATGGGAATGTGAATATAGCCAAGTAAAAATGTTCTCATTCAATAATAGGAAAACTCCTTCCGTTCATCTTTGGCATAAATGTGATAGCTCTGGGTTTAATGAAACAATTCATGATAAAAGTGGCAAGTCAATGTTCAAAATATATCTTTCCTAAATCCCACCTCTCTGCTTTATTCAAAGACCTCTAAAAGGACACAATTTAGGGCTTACTCATTGGTTAGGATAACAAAGGAAGCGTATTCATCCATGGTCCTATCTCATACAGCCTTTTGAGTAATATGTATATTATATATTTTACATTATAAAAATAAATGTGGGTATGTTCCCTCTCATCTATTTGCTTGTGGCAATCTCTAACATGACAATATTCAATCTGCTATTATCGCAGCTAACTTAGCATTGGAGGCAGATTCCATGGGGATGAAGCATTAAGACCCTATAATTTTTATTTCAAAAAATTGCTGAAAAATGAGAAAATCACTCTACCTTAAAATATTAAATGTTGAGTATTCAGAAACTGTCACTTTAGTCCATAAAAACAGGAACAGTAGAGCAAACTGAAATCAATGACCTTTATTTGACCCATCAAAAGAATGAAGTTAAAGCGAAAACTGCCACCTTGGTATTTGGCATAAAAACATCCAAGGAGACTCAGTTCAGATCATCTTATCTGGGCAAGAAACTGTCAGAGCAATAAAATAGAAACATGTAAATGCAATTTTCAAAAATTTCTGGATTCTGTATGTGAATTATAGTGGTAATTAGAAATGCATAGGTAGCAATTTTAAGATTCCCCCCAAGTAATCTACAAGCTGAAAATCCAAAAATATTTCCTTAAGGCTTTGGCAAGGAAAGAAGGGAAGAAATAAATCATTCTGAAATATGTCCAGAGTATTCACTAAAGCAACTGCCTTTTCTCCAGGAGAAGATTTTGGCAAAGCCTTATTCCAACTGGGAGAAGGGCATTCTTACCAATCCTGTACACTCACCTAAGGGAAGATGCAGAGTCAGCAAAGGTCAGAGGTTCAAATAAATAGATGGAGAATCATGCAGGCAGGAGAGGGAATAAGAGTGAGGGGCCAATAAAACTATCCCACTGAAGAAATATTTATGAAGATCACAGGTCAAGAAAGTTTCACTGTGTGGGTCTTACATCATCTTCACAATCATTGCTATTTTTGAGCCCATTGGTGCAGCCACCATGTCAATTCATCTCATTGAAGATGTTTATTCTATTTATTATTTATTTATTTTCTTTTTCATTTTACCAATCATGATATCTACTTTACCAAGCATAATACCCTTTTCTAAACATAAAGTTTTTCTTCACTTCCAAGAAGCATTCTGGCTGTACTTCTTCCAAGATAGATTTGATTCTTCTTCTGGCAGTCATGATATATTCAATATTCTTCATTAATAGCATAATTCAAAGACATCAATTCTTCATTCTTCTTCCTTATTCATTGTCTAGCTTTCTTATGTTTATGTGGTGATTGAAAACACCATGACTTGGGCCTGGTATACCGTAGTCCTCAAGGTGACATAGTTGCTTTTTAACACTTTAAAAGGGTCTTTTGCAGCAACTTGTCCAACTAAAAATATAATTTGATTTCTTGACTGCTGTTTCCATGAGTGCGGTTCAAACCCACCAGCCACTCCTCGGAAGGAAGGTTGGGCAGTCCTACTTCTGTAGTGATACTGCCTCGGAAACCCAAGGAGGGGTCGCTATGAGTCGGGGCCGACTCGACGGCACATAACAACAACAACAACAACGTTTCCATGAGTATTGATTATGGATCCAAGTAAAATGAAATCCTCAATAAGTTTGATATTTCCTCCATTTATCTGATGTTGCTTACTGGTTCAACTGAGTGGATTCTTGTTTTCCTATGTTTAAGTGTAATCCACACTGAAGGCTGTCAATTTGTTGTAAGGTTGTGGCTTGCACATTACTGTGATGCTGGAAGCTATGCCACCAGTATTTCAAATATCAGCAGGGTCAGCCATGGTGGATAAGTTTCAGTGGAGCTTCTGGAATAAGACAGACTAGGAAAGACATAGGAATCAATTTTATATATATATATATATATATATATATATATATATATATATACTAGCCAGTGAGAACCTTAGCAATACCAGTGGAACACTGTTGGATATAGTGTTGGAAGATAAGCCCTCAGTTTGGAAGACACTCAAGATATGATTGGGGAAAAGCTACCTCCTTAAAGAAGAGTGAACCTTAATGAAATAAATGATGTGTGGAGTAAAGATTTTGGAAACTTCATTTGCTGATGTCAGACAACTCAGAATGAGAAGAAATAGTTGCAAACATCCATTAGTAATTGGAACATGAAATATATGATGTATGAACCTAGGCATACTGGAAGTTGTCAGTAACAGGGTAATATTCATATGCCCACTAGGAAGACCAGTCAATATTATTATTATTCAAATTTACTAACAACTAACACAAAAGGTGACACAATTGAAGATTTTTATCAACGTCTGCAGTCTGAAATTAATCTATCATGCATTCAAGATGGATTGATAATTACTGGTAATTGGAAAGTGATGGTTGGAAATAAACAAGTGTCAGTAGCTGGAAAATATAGCATTGGTGATAGAAACTATGCTGGAGTTTACATAAAAGAATTTGACAAGACCAACATTTATTCATAGGAAATATTTTTCACTAACAAAAATGGTGACTATGTCCATGGACATGGCCAGATGGAATACACAAGAATCTAATCAACTTCATCTATGGAAAGAGATGATGAAGAAGCTCAGTATCATCAGTCAGAAGAAGGCTGGGGCTGACAGTGGAACAGACCATCAATTACTCATACGCAAGTCCAGGTTGAAACCAAAGAAAATTGAAACAAATCTATGAGAACCAAAATACAACTTTGTACAACTATCTTAAGAATAGATGTGATGTATTGAACTCTAATGACTGAAGACCAGATGAGTTGTGGGATGACATTAAGGATATCATACACAAAGAATGCAAAAGGTTATTAAAAAGGCAGAAAAGGCTGAAACGGACAGAAGAGACACTGAAATTTGTTTTTGAACATAGAATAGCTAAATTGAATGGAAGAAATGATGAAGTAAAAGCTGAACAGGATTTCGAAGGGGAGCTTAAGAAGACAAAGTAAAGTATTATAATGAAGAAAACTTCAAGCCTCAAATTGCAGTATGGAAGGATTATATGGGCAAAAAATTGAACAATGCAGGAAGCATCACAAGAAGATGAAATGATTACAAAGATTTACTGTACCTAAAAGAATTTATCACTGTTGAAACATTTCAAGAGATAGCATATGATCAACAATTAATGGTAGTAAAGGAAGAAGTCCAAGCTGTACAGAAGGCACTGGTGAAAAACAAGGCTCCAGGAATTGATGGAATATCAAATGAGATTTTTCAAAAAACAGAAGCAAAACTGGAAGTGCTCATGTCTATGCTAAGAAATTTGGAAGACAGCTACCTAACTAACTGACTGGACGAGATCCACAATTGTGCCTATGCCAAAGAAAGGTTATCCAATCAAAAGGGAAAATGATCAAGCAATAACATTATCTCACATACAGGTAAAATTTTATTTAACATAATTCAAAAATGATGCAGTAGTACATTAACAGGGAACTTCCAGGAATTCAATCAAGCCTTATTTGGAAGAGGACATGGCAGAAGGAATATCATTGCTGATGTCAGATATATCTTGGCACAAAACAGATACAAGATCTTTGCTTATGTTTTACTGATTACACAAAAGTATTTGGTCAATTCTAAATAAATAAATAAAAGATAGGTAGATAGATAGATAGATAGATGGATGGATGGATGGATGGATTAATAACATTGTGAGGAATGGGAATTCCAGAACACCTAATTATGTTCATGTGAAATCTATACACAGACCAAGAGGCAGTTGTTTGAACAGAATAAGGCTTTACTTTGGTTTTAAATCAAGAGAGATGTAAGTCAGGGTTGTATCCTTTTACTATATTTATTCAATCTATATGCTGAGCAAATATTGCAAGAAGCTAGACTGCTAGAGAACACAGCATGAAGATTGGAGGAAGATTCCTTAACACCCTGTGATATGTAAATGATAGAACCTTGCTTAGTGAAAATGAAGAGGAACCACTTAATGGTGACGATGAAAGACTACACTTTCTCTATGGATGACACTTCACCACCTCACATAAAGAAAACAAATATCTTCACAACTGGACCATAAATACCACCACAAAAACAGGAAGAAAATACTGAAGCCAAGGATTTCATTTCACTTGTATCTACAATCAATGCTTATGAAAGCAGAAGTCAATAAATCAAAGGACATGTTGGAATTGCCAAATCTCTTGCAAAATCTCCCACAAAGTGTTAAAAAGCAAAGATGTTATTTTGAGAACTAAGGTATGTCTGATCAAGTCAAGTTTTTTCTGATCACCTCATATGCATGTGAACACTGGACAATGAGTAAGGAAGACCAAAGAAGAATTGATGACTTTGAATTACGGTTTTGTCAAAGAATACAAGAATACTGAACGTATTATGGACTGCCAGAACAAATCTATCTTGGAAGATGTAGAGCCAGAATGCTCTATAAAAGTGAGGATAGAGAGAGTTCAACTCATGCACTTTGGACATGTTATCAGAAGTCCGATCACACACAGGACTTGGCTGTGTTTCTGTACTTAATTATTTTCTACAGAGGATTGTTATGAGTCAGAACCAATTTGATGACACCTAACAGTATATACATATGCATACATATGTGTGTGTGTGTACAGAGAAAAAGATACACAGAGAGAGATAGAGAGAGGGATATAGAGAAAAATGAGAGAGACATGACTCTATGTGGTAAATTATTAAGTGCTGGACTACTAACTAAAAGTTGGCAATTTTAACCCACCCAGAGGCACCTTGTCAGACATGCCTGGTGATCTGTTTTTGTAAGTCACATCCCTGAAAACCCTGGGGAGAAATTCTACTTTCATGCACAGGATTGCCAAGACTTAGAATTGACTCAAGTGCAACTAATAAAAACAACAACAACAACAAAAAAATATATATGTGTGTGTGTGTGAATTTGTGTGTGTATGTGTGTGTGTATATATTTATGTGTGTATGTATGTATAATTATATAAACAGAAAAACTATCTTTTATGATGAAAAATAATATGCTGATGATACAATTTTGCTTGCTGAAAATGAGGATGACTTGAACTTATTGATGAAGATTGAAGAATACAGTCTGCAGTATGGCTTACATCTCAATATAAAGAAAACAGAAATCCTCACAACTGGAACAATAAACAGCATCACGATAAATGAAGAAAAGATTGAGGTTGTCAAAGAATTCACATTGCTTGGTTCTACAGTTGATACCAATGGAAGTAGCAGTCAGGACATTAGACGAGGTATAGCACTGCCAGGTCGGTGGTGAAGGAACTCTTTCAAGTGCTGAGGAGCAAGGATGTCTCCTTGAGGACTAAGGTGCACCTGACAAAAGCTATGATATTTTCAATCGCCTCGTATGGATGTGAGAGCTGGACAATGAATAAGGAAGACCGAAGGAGAGTTGATGCTTTTGAGTTGTGGTGCTGGAGAAGAATGCTGAAAGTACCATGGACTGCTAAAAGAACTAAGAGATCTGTCCTGGAGGAAGTGCAGCCAAAATGCTCCTTGGAAGTGAGAATGGCCAGATTTTGTCTCACCTATTTGGCTCATGTTGTCAGAATGGACCATTCTCTGGAGAAGGATGTCATGCTTGGTAAAGTGGAGGGTCGACAAAAGAAAGGAGGGCCGTCAATGTGATGGATTGACATGGTGGCTGCGACAATGGGCTCAAATATAGCAAGGATCATGGAGCTGGTGCAGGATGGGTCGGTGTTTCATTCTGCTGTGCATGGGGTCGCTATGAGTCAGAAGCTCCTCAATGGCACCTAACAACAACAACATGATGAATAATAAATAAAGGCTTCCTCAGAAGAACAAAACCTGTAGCAGATTTGATCTGTGTTTTCTTTTTCTAGTGCCAGTCTATAAGAAATATACCACAAATGGGTGGGTTTTAAGAAACGGATTTATTCTCTTACAGTTTAGGAGGCTAGAAGTCCAAGTTCAAAATGCCAGCGCTAGGGGCTGGGCGAAAGGCCCTCAACCTTGGGCTGCAGCTCTGGATCTTGCTCCCAGCCCACTGAAACTAGAGGCTTCTCTTAACTTAGATAGCTGCTGGCTGCTGAAGTTAACAAACCCAAGGTTGACAAATAAATTGGCACAGACCCAAGATTACCAAACAACATTGCAGGCTACTAGTTCAAGTCCAAAGACAGTCTGAAGATGTTAGGAAACAAGGCAGGCTGCTAAATGAAGACTTGGCCACACAAAGATCCAAATGTGCCAAAAAGCTCAGAGACCTTTCTCCAAGCTATCTTCATTTATGCTCGAGGTAGACCACATCCCTAAGGCAGCTACTGAGCTTCTCACAGTAGATTCCACCATGGAGTTGATTACTAGTCAAAGCCAATGATACCCCCAATGATAACATGGGGAATAAGTACATCCACCTGCTCAGCCACTCAAAACCAGGCCCAGCCAAGTTGACACATAATCTTAACTGCCACAATCTACCATAATGTTAAAAGAAGTTTGGGGTAGGAAAAAAAAAAAAAAAAAAAGATCCTGTCAGAAACTTGGATTCATAAAGATTAAAAAAAAAAAAAAAGAAGAACCTAAGAGTAGAAATAAATGAAATTATATTATATTCTGAAAAACAGTCACAGCCAAGAGTCTAAAGAGACATGATAACTAAATATAATGTGATATCCTGGATGGGATCCTAGAACAGTGAGACAGTAGTTAAAAACTAAGGAAATTTGAGTGAAGTATGTTGTTGTTGTTGTTGTTATGTGCCGTCGAGTCGGACCCGACTCATAGTGACCCCTCCTTGGGTTTCCGAGGCAGTATCACTGCGGAAGTAGATTGCCCCATCTTCCTTCCGAGGAATGGCTGGTGGGTTAGTAGTCAAGTGCCTTAGCCACTATGCTACCAGAGCTTCCAAAATCGTATGTCAACATGATTTATTAATTTTGATAAATGTATGATACTTATATAAGATGTTAATAATAGAGATACTGTGTAGTATATATGAGAGCTCTGGTGGCCTAGTGCCTAAGGCATTTGACTGCTAACCAGAAGGCTGGTGTTTCAAACCTCACTGACCCCAATCTGATCCTTTCAGGTGTTTATGTGTTTATCTGTAGCCTGGTGTTTGGTGTTAATGGTAATGCAGTATTGTGGACTCATCGGTTGGCATTAACAATTGTTGTCTATCTCTTAGGTGCAAAATTTGGTGTCTTCCCACTTCCTAATGTTATCATGGTGGTTCCAAACACCAGTGATACAGCCACTCCTCAGAAGGAAGATTGGGCAATCTATTCCATAGAGCTACTGCCTCAGAAACCCAAGGAGAGGTTGCTATGAGCTATGAGTCTGACCCAACTCGAGGGTAGGTTTTTTTTTGTTTGTTTGTTTTTGTGGTATATGTGGGAAATCTATACTATATTCATGTATTCATGATTTGTTATATAATCTGGTAGTATAATGCCTAAGGCACTTGACTGCTAACCAGAAGGCTGGCAGTTCAAACCCACCAGCCACTCCTCAGAAGGAAGGTTGAGCAATCTATTTCCGTTGTGATACCACCTGGGAAACCCTAGGAGGGGTCGCTATGAGTTGGATCCCACTCGGTGGCACATAACAACAATGACAAACATATTTTATTCAGTTTCTGGTGAAAGTTTACTCAATAAATTAGATTTCCATTTCTCAATTTCTAAATTTATAACATTGGATACATTTTCTACATTGTTTCCACATTATCATTATATGTATTCTTCACAGTATCATCAACTGTCTCATCTGACACTTCACATTTAAGATTTAAGACAACAGCAAAAAATCAGCTCTCCAGGTATTTTGTACTTTAACAGCACATGCCTGTCAGTAACAAACATCAAGAAATGAGATGACAGTAACTCTGGTTATGATGGTTTACGTGATGTGTCAACTTGGTGGGGCCATGCCTCTCAGTGGCTGGCAGTTATTAATGATGTACTTTGTCAGTTACGTAATGATATACGTATCTTTCATTTTGTGATCTGATGTGATATCTTCCATTTTTGCATAATGGCAATTTCACCTAATGGCATGGTCTTTGGAACCTAACCATGCCAATAAGTAAAAAGTGAATTCACTTCCATTCTGATAGTTTTGTTTCCATTACTCTCGCTTCCTTAACTTCCTCCTTCTTCACAATTTTTCTATAAATCAAAAATTCTAAAGTTAAAAAATTATTAAAAGTACACAATAATGGCATGCATAACAAGTGTGAATCAGAACTTGGAATTAACTTTTACACAAGATTTTAACACATTAGTCTTGTTCAAGCTTCTATTGTGTGTATAAGGCAATTATTTGGTCGCTACTCTGCCCTTTTCCTACTCCTCCCCTAGGCTTATTCTTTCATACTTACATGGTTAATAAGCAACATAACCAAATGAATGGGTTATTGCCTTGTTTGTTAAAAGACAAAAAAAAAATCATGATGGGAATTCAAACAGAATCCACTTTTCTATTTTACATTGACTGCTAAAATTTTGTGGACTATTTGATCTCCACACTTTGTTAGATGAGAGTTGCCCTCTGGGGGATTTGTTATTGCATCATTTGATCAGAATGCCATAAGCACCCCATAAGGATTGTCATGGGATTTCTGTTGTTCTCTTTCTTGGCTTACTAAGAAGAAGAAGCTCTAGTGAATGTCAAGTTCTTACCTGATTCATTGTAAGACATTAACAGGATTTGGCAGTGTGAGGGGCAAGAGCCCTGACAATGGATCCCATGGTCACCAGGGTTTCAGAATATCAACGTAAGCAATGTGAGTAAGGATGAACCTCCCCTACAATCAGGTTTATGAACTATATTTTTATTGTTTGACACACTGGATTTCTTGTACTCTCTGGGGAGCACTATGCTGTTAAATAATAATTTAATAATTTCACACTGAAACAAGTAAACAAGTAAAATCATATCAACAGTTTGAAGTCTAGTGTTTCAAGGAAGAAAACTATCAAAGTTTATTTCTTACTTTGTTATTTCTTCACTTGTATATTGCAAATTAAAAGCTGTTCCCAGCTTATAATGTATTTCTTGGAAGTCAAATTTAATTTCTATAGAACAACTAATGTTAAAAATAAACAATAGTGATTTGTTGTCCCTGTTCTCAATGGGGTAATATATTATATAAGTAAAATGGATTTGAGGTATTATTTGTGAAGCATTATCCAATAAAGGATTTATTGCCCAATATATTTTTCTATCTGATTTTACCACAGTATGTATTTGATTTTTAAAAGGTAGAACACATAAAAATAGCAAATACCTCACTTGGATGGTCATGTGAAATTTATAGCTTTAACATTGACATTTCTTTTTATACTTTTTTTTTGTAATAGATTCCTAGCACAAAAAATTTAGTATCAGAGACATGATAAATTTCATACTTTGTTCCCAAATAACTATTTGCCTATCTCCTTAATGTCATGACAGTTTTTATACCTTGCAGGCAGTTTTATTTCTGCATAATCAGCACTGCTTTTAAACTCAGCTCTAAAGAAGAATGTATCACTGGTGTCTGTGCAAGATTAGCCTCAGCTGAATCTGTCCTTGATATAGAATATACTCCTGTTCACTGACCCCCATCTGATCCTCTCAGGTGTTTATGTGTTTGTCTTTAGCCTGGTGTTTGGTGTTAATGGTAATGCAGTATTGTGAACGCATCGGTTGGTATTAGCATTTATAGTCTATCTCTTAGGTGCACAATTTGGTGTCCTCTCACTTTCTAATGTTATCATGGTGGTTCCAGACACCAGAGATACAAAATACCTGCAATCCTTACAGAAACAATAGAAGACAGACACAGAGTAATCCCTCACTGACACCCAGACACTATGGGAAAGAGATCCAATAGATCCACCATCTCAGGACCCTAGAACTGGGACACCAGACTCAATTGGCACAACAAAATACATAAGAGCCTTGTTCCGCATCCTACATTGGTGAGTAGTGACTGGGGTCTTAAAAGCTTTCAAGAGGCCATCTAAGATGCACCTAATGGTCTTCTAGCATCAGAAGTGAAGAAGAGTTAGAAAAAAAAAAAAACAAGGGCATTTGGAAGCAATCAGACCTAGGGCACGTTGGCCCTTGAGACCAGAAGAACTGGCTACCAATGCCAACCACTCAGGACAGGATCAAATCTAGATATTTAGTAGTTCCAGTTACCATCATGCTGTTAGTTGTTAGTAGAACAAAATCCAAAAACTCAATAATGACCCGAATTACTGGTCAGATGGAGTCTGAGGAGACCCCCAATACTATGGCCCTGAAATACATTCTGTACCTGGAATAAAACTCACTCCCAGGGGCTGGTTCTCAGCCAATAGTTAAAAATGTACATGCAGATCACTGAACCCAGGATGACACACCCACATACTCTATGGTATTACATTCCTTAGAACAATAGACCACAGGGCACCAGAGGGACAACATTCACACTGAGGAAATGCAGGACAAACAGAAATGCATAACTATGAGGGGAACAGGGGGAGGATTACTGGGCAAGGAGGGGAGGAGACTGGATAGGTTTGGGCATGGTAAATGGGGAGTGAAACTAAAAGTACATGTAACATTGAATGTAAAACAAACTCTTAAAATAAAAAAGAAAGAAAGAAAAATAAAAATAAGGAAGGATATATCACAGCATTCTCTTTCCAATGATTTGATTTTTTGATGTTTGTTAAAGGAGAAAAGTTAAATCACTCTATTTTGTTGTTAAGTGTTTTAACAAATGTAATATGATTTGTTAGCTTGAAGGATCATATGAATAGATTTTTCTAAGTAGGTGGGGCCAATCAATTTTTGTATTTACCAGAGTTAGATTGTGTCATGTATCAGAAGCAAGATGACACAACTTAAATGGGCAGTCATATATGTTGAATTTATGAAATACACATGCAGTAGTGATTTGCAAAATTTATCAGTATAATCCATGTACCTTAATTCAAACTGACCTCAGATAACAGGAATTCTGTTGGCACAAATTTGGGCTAAATAAGCTTGCACTTGCATCAAAATCTGTTCTGTCCTGGATAATACACTTCTATTAGAAGTGAGATTTCATATGTAAATGGAACCTGCGTTGAGTGCCAAGTTAACTTCCAAAATGATTGTATTGAATTAGGTTATTATAAAACCATCCCTTTCCACCCATACTTATCTTTGAACATTTTCAAATAATTTATTTTTGCTAATCATCTCTAGTGGTGTAGTGCCTAAGGCACTTGACTGCTAACCAGAAGGTTGGCAGTTCAAACCAACTAGCCAATCCTTGGAAGGAAGGTTGGGCAATCTACTTCTTTAGTGATATTGCCTTGGAAACCCAAGGAGGGGTTGCTATGAGTCAGAGATGACTGGATGGCACATAACAACAACAAAAATAATCTCATAGAACAATCATGGGAGAAGGAAGGGCTGCTTATGCACAGGGAGACAGCTCAGGGTGCAGAAGAGTATGGAGGGATGGACACTGGGAAGAGGTAACCGTGGGGAGGAAGTGGGAGGGGAGCTGTTGTATTGTAAATTTTGGTCAATGACATATGACAAAGTATATGTGAACTGCTGTATGAAAAGTGAATTTACTCTGTAAATCTTCACCCAAATCAAAATAAAATAATAATAATAATCTCATAATTGAAAATGGTAATTCACTGTTGCTTTCATTTATATTTTCTATTATAGTAGGTTAAACCTTATTTTTTGTGTTTACTTTTGATTTGCATGTTATATGCATATTTCTTGTTTCCTATTGCTTAGTTTTTTTTTTTTTTCCCCCTGTGTGTTTGTATTTGTTTAATTTTGTTTTGCTACTGCTTTATGGGACTGCTTGCTCTTTTTAAGAGAGATATTGTATCAGTTAAGATCCTTTCAGTTGCAAGTCAAGAAATTTAATATAAAGAATATAATCAAAGAGATAATTTACTGAGTTTTGTAAATGGAAAAGTCCTGGGTTAGAAGGAGATACTTCCAATTGCTAAAAAAATGTTTCAGCAATCAATCTCTCTCTTTATCTGTCCCTCATTCCATTGGTCTCTCTGTCTCCATTTATCATTTGTGCTCTCCTCTGTGAGGGCTTCTTCTCAGGCAGATTCTCTCCATGATGTGGTAATGAGGGGTCCAGTAGCTCCCAGTCCTTATGCAATATCACTTGGGGTCAGAGCTATCCTTCTCCAGCATTCTCCAAAAAGAACACCAGTTAGATGTGACACAGGAATGAGCCACAATGGTGAGTGAGCATAAGCCCTATGCTTTGCTTGTCTTTTGAACATTATATTTTCTTTTGTATCATCTTGTCTTTTAATAATTAATGTGTAAGAATTCAATCTATTTTGAATTCTAAATCTCTGCTGGTTATATGTGTTACAAATGTATTATTCTAACTTGAGAATTTTCTTTTAACTACATATATATAGGCGCTCTGGTGGCATAGTGCGTAAGGCATTTGACTGTTAACCAGAAGGCTGGTGGTTCAAACCTACCAGCCACTCCTCAGAAGGAAGGTTGGGCAATCTACTTCCATAGTGAAACTGCCTCGGAAACCCACGGAGGGGTCGCTATGGGTCAGATTTGATTCACTGGCAATGAGTTTGGAGTTTGGTATGTGTATGTATATGGATCTTGGCTCAAGGCGAAGAATACCAGAAATATGTTTACTTGTGTTTTATTGACTATGCAAAGGCATTTGATTTTGTGGACCATGACAAATTATGGATAACATTAAGAAGAATGGGAATTCCCGAACACTTGATTGTACTCATGAGGAATCTGTACCTTGACCAGGAGGTTGTCATTCAAACAGAACAAGGGGACACTACATGGTTTAAAATCAAGAAGGGAGTGTGTCAGGGTTGTATCCTTTCTCCACACTTATTCAATCTATATGCTGAGCA
>NW_006921733.1:2112292-2112856 GCF_000298275.1 Orycteropus afer afer
TGGATATCCAAACTATGGTACATACACACAATGGAATACTATGCAATGCTAAAGAATAATGTAGAATCTGCAAAACACTGCATAATGTGGATGAAATTGGAAGACATTATGCTGAGTGAAATAAGTCAATCACAAAAGGACAAATATTGTATTCATCCATTATTTTAATAGTCAAGGAAACATTTATCTTTGGAAGGTCATTTTCTTTGTTTGTTACCAGGGGTGAGAGGGGAGGGAAGGGAATACTGTTAGATAGATAGAGATAAGTTTTGATTTGAATGAAGAGAAGGCAATGTACCAAATGTGACTGATCAATATAGTGCCATTGAGGAAGAGAAAGACATAGAGAGCTACGTGGGAAGTATAGACAACAAAGATGAACCCTTTTGAGCATATACTACAGAGTGGTCAGTGAAGGCAAACACTGGTATATGGGTGGATAGATGGGTGGACAAGTGGAAATATTAGGTATCTATATGAAGTGGAGAGTGCACCCAAGAAAATGTATAGGGATGGCAGACAGTAGCCCAATAACTTTATGACTATGATCTGAATTCCCAGGTG
>NW_006921733.1:2119993-2120759 GCF_000298275.1 Orycteropus afer afer
AGTTTCTTTCCAGTTGTTCTATCTTTCAAAGAAAGTGGTGTATTAAAGTCTCCCACTATGATTGTGGAGTCATCTATTTGGCTTTTCAACTCTTTAAAAGTCTGATTTATGTATTTTGGGGCTCTTTCATTGGTTCCATAGATATTTATTATGGTTATACCTTCATGTTAAATTGATTCTTTAATCATTATATAATATACTTCCTTGTCTCGTATGGTGGACTTTGCCTTAAAGTCAATTTGATCAGAAATTAATATTGCCACTCCACCTCTCTTTCAGTTGCCATTTGCTTGATATATGTTTTTCCAACCTTTGATTTTTAGTGTATTTTTTTCTTTATCTCTAAAGTATGTCTCATTTAGGCAGCATATTGATTGGTTTTGTTTTCTTATCCAATCAGCAACTCTCTGTCTCTTGAGTGGTGTATTCAATCCATTAACTTTCAGAGTAATTATTGATAAGTTTGAATTTGTTGCTGTCATTTTGTTATGTGTTTTTTCATGGTGTCCCTTGATTCTTTGTTCCATATTATTTTCTGTGCTGAGCTCATTACATTTGTGAGTCGTGTTATCATTTCCTTTGTTGCTGTTGGCTTAGTATGTACTGAATATTTGTGCCTGTCCTCTTTTTTATTGTGATGTGAAAGTTTATCATTTTTCTTTGAGGTTACCCCATGATTTATAATTTTCTCCCCGAGTTTAGAACAGTCCATTCTATCTTGCAACTCTCTTAACTTCCTCACCATTTAGAAGTTCTGTAACTACAC
>NW_006921733.1:2120859-2124280 GCF_000298275.1 Orycteropus afer afer
CGGTTCAAACCCACCAGCCACTCCTCGGAAGGAAGGTTGGGCAATCCTACTTCCGTAGTGATACTGCCTCGGAAACCCAAGGAGGGGTCGCTAGGAGTCAGGGCTGACTCGACGGCACATAACAACAACAACAATATATATATATATTCCAATGATAAATATAATTTCTTAATTTTAATGGAAATAAATTTATTTTTCTTTTCTCTTAAGATTAGTGCTTTTAGTATTTTTTCTTCTAAAAAAATACTTCCTGTATGATGTATTTTCCAATATTTTGCTTTGTTAGGACAAATTTTTGTCTTTCACATTTAAGTTTCTAGTGCTATAGAACTGAATTTTATGCAGGTAAATGGTAAAGTCTACCCATAAGTGTGTCAGAAGAAAGACTTGGCAAGGTACTTCTGAAAAATCATTGAAAATCACACCAAATCACATTTATACTCTGACTTGATATTGACTCAAATGTAATTATTGGTATGGCAGCAATCAGATTGTATTATTATCCAGATTAATAATTAATTGTCCCAGCATAACTTGTAAAATAGTCTGCTTTTCCTCAAGAATCTGAATTGCCACTTTTTTTTTTTTACCAAACCAAAAAACCAAACTCACTGCCATTGAATCAATTTCAACTCATGGCGATCCCTATTAGGTATCTGAGGCTGTAAATCTTTAAGGAAGTAGATCACCCCATCTTCCTTCTATAGAACAGCTAGGGACTTTGAACTGCTAACCTTCTGGTTAGCAGCCAAATGCTTTATCCACTATGTCACACATCAAATGTATTTCTAGACACTTTGTAACACAGTGATTAAAGTTCTCAGCTGCTAACTGAAAGATTGGTGGTTTGATTCCACCAGCTGCTTCATGAAAGAAAGACAATGGCAGTCTGCTTTCAGAAAGATTTACATATAGCCTTGGGAACCCTATGGGGCAGTTCTACTCTGACTCAAGTCGATTCAAATGTAATTTTGTTTTTGTTTTTGTTTTTGTTTAATGTATCTATCCCTGTTCCAAACTTATATTTTACACGTTATAAGAACTTTTTATTAAGTTGTGACATCGGGTAGGGCAACTATTCACTTTACTCTCTTCTTTAGAGGATTTTCCTTTTGTAGCTAACACAGTTTTGAGAGGTGCACTTTGATGCTATACAAACATCCTGATTCTCACCAAATGGTCAGCCATTAATTTAGGCATTCATCAATAGAATGTCAGGCTATTTCTTCAGTTTTTATCTTTGGTATTTCCTATTTTCTTCAGGGAATTACAAATTTATATAAATTTCCACAATACTCTCTTCTGCTCTTTTTAATCTCTGGCATGTCTACATATCACGATGCTCTTTTCTTTACTCTCTCTCTCTCTTTATCATCACTGCAGGGGTTTGTATTTTTATCCCTTAGTCCTTTCAGAAAATAATAGTCTTTTTTGACCCTTTCTACATATATTTTCCCTTTAATTATATCCTTTCTTCTATTTTCTTTGGTTATATTCTGTTGATTTTATTTCTAAATTCATAAATTAGACAATCACCACATTATCCTTCTTTCTTTTAAAAAATGTTTTATCAAAATTCTCAAACTATATATTCCTTTATTGTGTAAACCCCTCTTCCTGAAAATAGGACATTATGCACTATGAAATAGGACAATATGCACTGTAATAATTCTCAACTCACACAAGTTCCTGCCAGAGTTATGATCTTCACTGTGAAGGGTAGAGTCCTCCCAGATTTTTCTTTCATCTCTCCTATCATGAGAGTGGTGCTCAGTGGGGCAAGAGAAGGATGTGTGTTACCCCTTGATTTTCAATCTTCTCTCTAATAGATGTCAAAGGAAGCAGCAGTCAGGACATTAGGCGATGTATAGCACTGGGCAAGTTGGCTGCAAAAGACCTCTTTCAAGTGCTGATGAGCAAAGATATCTCCTTGAGGACTAAGGTGTGCCTGACACAAGCCATGGTATTTTCAATTGCTTCATATGCATGTGGAGCTGGACAATGAATAAGGAAGACCAAAGAATTGATGCTCTTGAGTTGTGGTGCTGGCAAAGAATGCTGAAAGTACCATGGATTGCTAAAAGAACTAACCAATCTGTTCTGGAGGAAGTACAGCCAAAATGTTCCTTGAAAGTGAGAATGACCAGATGTTGTCTCACCTACTTTGGTCATGTTGTCAGAATGGACCATTCCCTGGAGAAGGATGTAAAGCTTCGTAAGGTAGAGGGTAGACAAAAGAGGGGAAGGCGCTCAAGGAGATGGATTGACACAGTGGCTGCGACGATGGGCTCAAGTAAAGCAGGGATCGTGGAGCTGGCGCCAACCTGGTGGTGTTTCTTTCTGCTGTGCATAAGGACGCTATGAGTTGGAGACAACTCAAGAGCATCTAACAACAGCACAACTTTGTCCAATGTCCAAAGTAAATCACTTTTACAATGAGCTGCCCTATCTAGAACCCAGAGTTTTCTACCTTACAACAAAGTGCTTGGGGACAAATAAGAAAAATATAATAAAACTAGAAAGCTAACACTGAAGCAACCATATTTCTTATGTTTTTGAATAATGAAGTGTGGATAAACTTTAGCCAAAGGAAATAAAAAAGTATGCATTAACTCCCCTTGCAAGTGGTAAATTTATTCACTATTAGTCTGATGTTTTTACATAATCCTTTTCTAAGCCAACAATTTTGTCTTATTCCAGTTATGAATGGCTAATAAGTAAAATACTTGCTTTTCCCAGTTTTATCCTGCATTGAGCCAATGTACTCAGTACTGGAAGTGAAAAAGTATGCATTCCCAAAAGGTCAGTACTAAGGCAAGTAAGGCTATAAATTTCCCTGCAAACTCTTACTTTCAATATAACCTACAAGTTTTAATAAATGAAGACTTCATTATTGTTCAATACTAAATATTTTTAAATTCAAACTTTTAAAAAAATTTCCAAATGTAAATCTTTTAATTTAAATTTCAGTGATTTATTTATAACTGAATTTAAACTCAGAGAATGTTGACTGTACAAAAACATTACCTCTGAAATTTGTTGAGACTTATAGCACAGCTTATAACTTCTTTCCCTCCCCACCCCATCCCAAATCCAGCCAACCACTTATCTACTTTCTATATCTTTAGATTTTTTGTTCTGGAAGTGTCACATAAATGGAACCGCAAAACATAAAATCTTTTGTGATCGGCTGTTTCATTTAGCCTAATATTTATAAGATTTATTTACTTTGTATGGTGCATCAGTACTGCATTTCCTTCTATTGCTAAATAATATTCTGTTGGATGGATATACCATGTTTTGTATATCCACGCATCAGTTGATAGACATTTATGTTGTTTCCATTTTGAATAGAATTTTCACTTGTTCATAAAGTTGCCTTTAACTTTCCTGTACATTTTTTTTTTTAAAAATGTGGATA
>NW_006921733.1:2128192-2134707 GCF_000298275.1 Orycteropus afer afer
CCAATGGAGCCTGGTGGAACCACTGAGACTATGGCCTCTAGCTGCCCTTCAGGTCTGGAATTAGGTGCACACCTGTGGCTTCCAGCCAAACAATAGACAGGCTTATGAGTTGAACATTTATCTGAGGTAGATACACTCATTGGAGAGAACAAGAAGCATGAGAGAAAGAAGGGCTGCTTATACACAGGGAGACAGCTCAGGAGGTAGAAGTGCATGGAGGGTGGACACAGGGATGAGGCACCTATCGGGAGGAAGTGGGAGAGGAAATGTTGCATTGTGGTCAATGTCATGAGACAAAGTATATGTGAACTGCTGTATGGAAAGTATATTTGCTCTGTAAATTTTCCCCAAAATCACAATAAAAATAATAAAAAAAGAAGAAGCACACCAGCCCCACCTACCAAGATATATCAAAACAAAGCAAAAGGAAAAAAAAAAAATCAGGATAAAACAAACCAACACATAATCAACAAATAAAAATATCACCTCAAAAATTTCTCAGAAAAAACAAAAACTTCAATTCAAACAAAGAAACAGTACTACATAGCTCAAGTAAAGTGATGAAAATAAAGCACTAGAAAACCTCTTTGAGGCAGAACAGGTAATTAATTGCATTGAATGGAAATGGATTAAATGCACTAGTCAAGGGAAAGGGAATGGAAGAATGGATTAAAAAAAAAAAAGGACTTAATATGCTGCCTACAAGACACTCACCATAGACACAAAGACAAAAACAAGTTACAAACCAAAGATCGAAATATACATGTGTGTGTGTGTGTGTGTGTGTGTGTGTGTGTATGACAAAAAGCAGATTCACTGCCATCGAGTTGATTTGACTCATAGTGACCCCTCTTTGGGTTTCTGAGGCAGTATCTCTATAGAAGTAGATTGTCCAATCTTCCTTCTGAGGACTGGCTGGTGGGTTTCAACCAGCAGACTTCTGGTTAGCAGTCAAATGTTTTAGGTACTACACCACCAGAGCTCCTGAATAGATAGATAGATAGATAGATAGATAGATAGATAGATGATAGATAGATAGATAGATATGTAGATACATAGGTAGATATATAGATAAATAGGTAGATAGATAGATAGATAAGATAGATAGATAGATATAAAGCTAATGCAAACCACTAATAAGCATGGGTGACAATGTTAAATCTGATAAAATAGGCAAGGCAAAAACCAGCATAACAGATAAGGAGAGACATTCTATAATGATAAAAGCATCAAACTAACAAAAGTACAAAACCATAATAAATATCTACACACCCAAAGAAAGAACTTCATAATACATAAAGCAAAATTAATAAGACTTAAAAGGAAAATAGACAATTCTACAACAGTAGTAGAAGACTTTAATACACTACATATGATGCAGGAGAGAACAACTAGAGAGCAATTCAAAGATACACGAGACCTCAGCAACACAGTCAAACAACTTGACCTCATAGACATATAAAGAACCCTCCACCCAAACAAAACACAATACACATACTTTTCCAGTGCACATTGCTCATTCTCTAAAATGGACCATATATTAGGTCACAAATCAAACCTCAATAAATTTAAAAACATAAAAATTCTACACAGCATCTTCTTGGATCACAACGCTGAAAAACTAAAAATCACCAATAGGAAGATAGGGGGAAAAAAAATCAAATGCATAGAAAATGAATAAGATTTTGCTCAAAAATTCCTGGCTGACAGAAGAAACAAAGTGCGGAAAAAAAGTCATAGAAATAAATAAGAATAAAAACACAGCACATTAAATACTTTATATTACTGTGAAAATAGTACTCAGAGTAATAAATAAACACATCAAAAAAGAAGAGAGAATTAAAATCAATACTGTAATTCAAGAACTCCAACAATTAGAAAAAGAACAAAACCCTATAGTCTCCAGAAGAAAGGAAATACAAAACCCTATAGTCTCCAGAAGAAAGGAATATTAAAGATTAGAGCACAAATGAATGAAACAGAAAAACAATAGAATCAACAAGACTAAAAGTTGGTTATTCAAAAAAGATGAACAAAATTGACAAGCCACTGGCAAGTAAGGAAAAGAAAGAAAAGATGCAAATAACACAAATAAGAAAATAAATGGGTGGTTTCACAATAGAACAAACCAAAATAAAAAAGAAAATAATCAAATTTATGAAAAACTATAATCCAACAAAATTGAAAACCAGAAACACATGAACTACTTAAACTTACAAACTGAGGCAGAAAGTTTTAACAAGCCCATAACAAAAGAAGAACTTCAACAGGCCATAAAAACTCCTAACAAAAAATAGTCCTGGCCAAGATGGCTTCACTGGAGAATTCCTTCAAACATTTAAAGAGGTGACAACAATCCTACTTAAATTATTCCAGAACACAGAAAAAGACAAAGACATACAAACAGTTGGTACAAAGATGAATGGAATAGAACTGAGAAACCAGAAATAGATCCATTCACAAACTGACAGATGGTCTTTACAAAGGACCATAATTCATTAAATAGGGAAAAAGACAGTCTTTTTAGCAAATAGTATTGGAAAACTGTATATCCATTTGCAGAAAAATGAAGCAAGATCCATAGCTCACACCATATTAAAAAAGGAAAAAAAAAAAAACCACTTACTCAAGATGGAACAAAAAACAAGGAAAAGATTTAGGGACCCTAATTTATGGCATAAATAGACTATTAAATGTATCCAAAAATGCACAAAGAGCCACACATAGGGCTCAACTTTCAAGGAAACAAGAGGCAGACCTGTGAAGTATAAAATAACACCAGCGAGATATAGATTCCTGAAAATAATCAACTGTAAGGGACAAAAAGGGTAGCATTTGCTCAGGCATTAAGCTCAGAAGGAAGGCAGGGGCAGGAAAGAAGGACAAAGGGAACTGGCAAACAGGAAGAAAATGGCAGAGTGTTGTAACATTGTGGGGATTGCAATCAATATCACAAACCAAAGTGTGTATGAAGTGTTGATTGGAAAATTAATTAGCTGTGTAAACTTTCACCCAAATCACAATAAAAGTAAAAAAAAAAAAAAAATTAATACCTTCTATAAAGCACTAGAAATGGGACAGATCTTAATGTAAAACAATCTAGGAAAAAAATTGAATACTTTGAAACATTCTTATGCCTGACAAAAATGAAGATCCATTAAAAAATTATTTGATTCATCAAAATTTTGTTTCTGTGGAAAGCACTGGTAACTGAATAAAACTGCAAGCTAATTGAGAGAAAATATCTACAAATAATGTACTAATAAAGTATTTGTATCAAAAATATATAAAGAATTCTGTAAATAGTTAGAAAACATTAATAATAAAAACAACAACAAATCCTAATAATCTACTTAGAAAATGGAAAATATGTCATCAAGGAAAATATATGGAGGTCTCCAGTTAATATTATGGGACATTTGGTGGCACAGTGCCTAAGGCATTTGACTGTGAACCACAAGGCTGGTGGTTCAAATCCACCAGCCACTCCTCAGAAGGAAGATTGGCCAACCTACTTAGGTAGAGATACTACCTTGGAAACCCAAGGTGGGGTCAATATGAGTTGAATTGACTTGATGGCAGTGAATTTTTTTTTTTTTTTTTTTTTAGTTAAGATGACACTCTAGATGGATATACCATAATGCCCTCCTAGAAACAAGACTCAAGAAACTAAGTAAAACAGACAAACCAAGGACCTAGTTTCAATGAACATCAAACAGAGAGCTGAAAAATCTCTTCAAGCACCAATTTGAAGAAAAAATCTAACAAGATAAGTGGAAATGAGAAGATTTATGGATCATTCACACACTATCTTCCTGCCTAGTACAGCATGGTCATTTTCAGATGGCACCAAGCAACTTCATCTGATGAGTAGCTCAGGAAGCCTACTTCATGAAAAACAGTATTGTGGGCAGATATACTGTGTAAAGAGACACAGATGGAAAAGAAGGGCCATGCTAACTGCTTTCACCAACAAAGAGGACCATGCTATCCCTCAAGTAGAAGGATCTTGACCATCCATTATATGGTGCCTCCATACAGTCCTCTAAGGGAATACATATATGCCTAAAGAATCAAACCCCTGTTTGTATGCAACCCACTGTACACAATAAGAAGAAACCACACCCTGCCACCAACTGCAACAAAGTTATACATAGACCAATAACACAGAACAACAACAGAAATAATAAAAAGGAAGGAAATCAATACAAAGAGAAAAGAAAGAAGCTAACCTCTTGATAGCTCAAAAACACACAAAGATAAACATACAATAAAATATGTAAATAAATGTCTTAAAGACAGCAGCCAATTATAAATTTATGAAAAAAAAAGAAAAGAAATAATGATGCATGCAAACAAATAAAATAAAGGAACAGAGAAGCTCTCTGACAAAGAACAAATAAGGTAACTACCTGAGAATGATTCCAAACAAATAGTATTAAGACTGCTGAAAGAGATCAAGGAGAAAAAAATAGATGAACTCATGAAAACCATGTAAGGAGAAAATGACAAATTCATTAAAGAAATATAATCTTTACAAAAACAACTAGAAATTCAGAAAGTAAATAATAAAATCACAAAAGAAACAATTTACTGGAAAGACAAAGAAGTAGAATTGAAGCAATGGAGCAAAGAATCAGTGAATAGAGGACAAGTCTATTAAATTACTTTATATAAGGAACACAAAGCAAAAAACAGTGAAGAAAAATGAAGAATGCCTATGTGTTATATAGGATATCATCAAGAGGAATAACATATGTATATTAGGAATCTCAGAAAAGGAAGAAAGAGGGGAAAAAAAAGAAATTTTGAAGAATTAATAGCAGAAAACTTGCCAAATATCATGAAAAGAGAAGATTTTCATTCAATAAGCTCAAGAAACTCCATATAGGATAGACGCCAGGAGAAATTATTTCAGATATACAATAATAACTTCCCAGATACAAATATAAAGAAATAATTTTGACAGCAGCATGTAAAAAGTGAAATATCATCTACAATGAAACCCAATTAAGAGTAAGCTCTGATTTCTCATCAGAAACTATGCCGGTAAGAAAGTAATGGAATGGCATATGCAAAGCCTTGAAAGAAAATGACCCTGAACCAAAAATTATACATTCCAAAATACCGTCATTCAAAAATGAGGGGAAATTTTTGAGAATCTCAGATAAACAGAAATTAAGAGAATTTGTAACCAATAGACATCCATAAAAGAAATATTAAAGGGAGTCCTTCATATAGAAAATCAATGACATCAGACAGCCATCTGAGATTGAGACATGACAGCATCACCCTATTACCAAGCCAGGTGAAGATGTCACAACAGTAAAATAAAGTTATAAAATGACAGGGAATCCAGGACACATAGTTTTAATCAATGACAGAATGGAAACAAAAGGGGAATGATCAGTATGGTTTTAGAATTTCCATATGGTGAGAAAGTTAAGGTGATATATAGATAGGAAAGATTATTTCATGTAAGATGCCAAATGCAAACCTCATGATAACACAACAAATATTAAGAAATCTACTAAGCAAAGTAAATAACAACAATAATAATAGAAAAAACAGTAAACAAAAGGAGAATAATGAATGAAAGCAAATGAAAATATATGGAGGGCAAATAAGCACCAGAAATATATTCAATATTATTAGCAATTAGAAAAATTGAAATTAAAGCCAGTATGCTTAAAATACAAAACTGCTTACATACAAAGCATTGGTTAAGATACAGAGCAACTAGAACTTTCATACAATGTTGATGGGTGTATATAGTGATATAGCCACTTTGTAAACATTTTGAAAGATTCTTTTATAAAGTTAGATATACACTTATGATATGGCCTACTCATTCCACTCCTGGATGTTCACCCTAACAGAAATGAAAATTTTTGTTCACAAAAAAAACCTGTAAACAAATTTCAAAGTAGCTTTCTTTGTAATCACCCAAAACTTGAACAATCTATATGTCCTTCAATGGGTGAATACTAGCGGTTATAAATTCATACAATATCACTCAGCAATAAAAGGAAAAAACTACTAGTACATGCAACAATTTAGATGGCATTATTCTGAGTTAAGGAATACAATTTCAAATGTTTACATATTGTTTGGTTCTACTTCATATAATATTATTGAAATGACAAAATTTTAATTATGGAGAAGAGTACAGTGGCTAGATTTGGCTAAAGTGCATGACTATATAGCTGTAGCATAAATTGTTTCTTTGGGTCAATAGACTAATCCTGCATCCTTATTATTTTAGATATAATGTGAATTTTATCATTTAATAAATTTTCCTGGATCAACACAACACACACACACAGAGTGCACTTAAAATTGATAGATTCCAAGTAAGTTGTAGTTTAGATAATACATTGTGTCAGCAAAAATTTCTTTTTTCATTTTTTTATTGTGATTTGGGTGAAGGTTTACAGAGCAAATTCACTTTCCATACAGCAGTTCACATATACTTTGTCTCATGACATTGACCACAGTTTCACACAATGCAACAG
>NW_006921733.1:2134807-2137557 GCF_000298275.1 Orycteropus afer afer
CCTTGAGGACTCAGGTTCACCTGACCCAAGCTATGGCATTTCCAAAAACGTCATATGCATTTGAAAGCTGGACAGTGAACAAGAAATATTGAAAATAAATTAATGAATTTTAATTATGGAGTTGGAAAAGGATATCGAATATAGCTGCCAGAAGAATGAATGAATCTGTCTTGGAAGAGATATAACCAGAAGGCTCTTTAGAAAAAAAGACAGCAAGACTTCATCTCATTTACTTTAGACATGTTATCAGGAGGCCACAGTCCTTGGAGAAGGACATATTTGGTAATGTAGACGGTAAATGAAAAAAGAGGAAGACCCTCAACAAGATGAATTAACACAATGGCTGCAACAATGGGCTCAAATATAGAAACAATTGTGAGGATGGTGTATGAAAAGGCAGCATTTTATTTTGTTGTACATATGGTTATTATGAGCTGGAACCAACTTGATGCCATCTAAACAATACAAAAACCTTTTTCTCTAGATTTTTTTAAAATTATGTTTCATGGCCAAGGTAGAAATTACAGGATTATCTGACATGGCTCAGTATATGTAGCAGAAACTAACTAAAGTTATCTTAAAGATAACTTTATTATAAAAGGCAGAGAAAAGTAAAGCAATCTAAATGGTGGTAAAGTTCCATCATTACACTTGAAGTTGTAAAATTGCAAAAATATTGATATTAGTATGATAAGATAAGTTAAATATATGTACTGTAATCTAAAGAGCAACCAATAGACATTATATCTCTATCAAATTCCAAGAAGATTTATTTTTTAAAATTTGGAAGAGCTATTTCAAAAATTTATATATACTGGAAAAACAACTATGATGGGTAAACAAACTTTGAAAAAGTGTAAAATTAACAAATAGATAAATGCATAGATCAATGGATCATAATAGAGAGTCCAGAAACAAACTTATACAAGTCTCGGCAACCAGAGTTTTAAAAGATGTCTAAGAAATCCAATAGAGGTAGAGACAAGATTGGATCCTGGTAACACACTTTGTCCAATACCTCTACAACAGAGAGCTGGAAATACTAAGTGTAACAGGTACAAATAATGATCCCAGAACTCTGTGCATCAAATGAAAGGGAGATGGAGGGAGGATATTGACTGGGGAGAGAGAAGAAGCTGGGTCCTGATGAAGCATGGCAATTTTGAGACATAGAAGGCATTATGCATGGTGAAGAAGAAACCAATTTCATGGAATCTATACTAGGACAGAGACACAGTATGTCCAGATCTGGAGGGAATTAAAGTGAGCAGAATAAGTGCTGGATTTGTAGAGGAAAGTAGAGGGAGATGGGTAAGATTTCCAGTGGCACAGGTGACCACAGAGCAAAGAGCCAGTGAATGGGGAAGAAACAACTCATCACTAGTGAACATTAGTCATTTGGGTTGAGGGATAGCATGAAGAGAAGGTTTTGGGGGTGATGGTTGGAGATACTGGACTCTGGGTGCCCACTTGATTGTGTCTAGGCAGGACCTGGATAATTAGCTGTGCAAGCCCAGAAGGGTATCAGATCCACATGAGTGAATTGTAATTGTGACTGGGTAGGTGTTTTATCCACTCCACCAAACACATATTTCCAGTAACTAGGGGTAACCTTTTTTCTACCCCCACCAAACCAGTGGCTAGTGACCTCTCCTGTTCATCCCTGTTTAACCCATACCTGCCTGGTTCCTTGGCTGCCTCCTCAGCAGCCCAGTCACTGATTGCAATGTGCCCTAAGAAGACAGAGTCAGTGCCTGTGACTTGACTATTTTGCACCAGTGTCAGTGACAAGCCTTGCTCACGCTGAACTCAAGACACATGTCAGAATCCTGCCAACTCCATAGGCATATGCTCCTATGGATCATGCCACAGCCAACAGGAGCCTCTGCTGCCAGTTGATCATAAATCTACCAGTACTTCCCTTTTCTTCTTTTCTTTTTTTCCCTCTATTTTCCTTTCCCTTATCTCCTTTTTTATTTGTTTATGTATCCCTCTTCCTTTTGTTCTTAATTTGTTTTTACCAATCTTTCCTCTCATCCATCTCTTTAGTTTTATTTATTTTATTTTTTTCTTCTGTCCCATCCAAAGAAGAAAAAAACAAACAAACATACAAAAACTGCCATCAAGTCAATTCCAACTTATGGCAACACCCATTGGGTTTCTGAGGTGGTAAATCTTTAAGGAAGTATATTGTCCCATCTTCCTTCCATGGAGTGGCTAATGGCTTTAAACCACCAACATTCTGGTTAGTCAAATGTCTTAGGCATTGCACCACCAGAGCTCCTTATGCAAAGAGAAGTGGACATTAATTCCCCACTAGTCAGCCATATCTACTAAACTTACCATCTACCACCTCACCCCATGAGTTAGTGCCACCACCCACTTTCACACCACTTGATCAATGATAGATGGTGGACAACACCTGTTTGTCCCACTATAGCACCTTTTCATGACCAACAGAGACCTGTACCCATGTTTCCACCAGATGTTCCACCAAATCAGAGACAGGTAGGAGCAGTTCAGGACTGCCAACCTAGCAGTCAAAGAAGCACACCAGCCGGCCATAATATAATATAATATAATATAATATAATATAATAATAAATAGACTATCAAGCATAACTCAAAATGCACAAACAGCAGAAGAGAAACCAGATGATTGGGACCTTATAAAAATTAAATTTGTATGTGCTTCCAAAGACTTCTCCAAAAGAGTCAAAAGAGAACCTACAGATTGGGAAAAAATATTTG
>NW_006921733.1:2137657-2147489 GCF_000298275.1 Orycteropus afer afer
AGTTGCATGAGGTGTGGGTGTACTTGTGTCTTATGGGGACTGTTGTTGTCTCCCACTCAGTTAGACACAAATTACAACTGAATAACCATCAGAAAACCAAAAGCACATGGACAAAAAACTCACCATGGAATTATACATGAACAGTAACAACAACAACAAAAAAAGGTGGGGGAAGAAGAAGAAAAAATAAGAAAACCAGCAATATCTGGGGATAGGGCACTAAGAGAAAAAAAGTAGAGAAGGAGAATAATATGGAAAAAATGGAAAAAAATGCAAAAAGAAAAAACCAAGTAATGGAGTTAACCACAAGAAAAAAAAAAAGTGGGGGGAAAGAAAAACAAACCCTTAAATTTAAAATAAATAAAATAAAATTTCCATCAGGAACTGGGAAAAGGAAAAATGTTGAAAATTTAGCACCTGGGAGGGGTAGATTAAGAAAAATAGTAAAAAAGACACAAGTATTAATAATAATTGTTGTTTTAAAACAGACAAATACAGCCAAACTAATCACCAGAAAAAAGAAAGTGAAAAGAAAAAAATTAAAAAAAGAGAGAAAAAAAAGTTGGTGGAGGACAGGGCAGGGAACCCAAGCTCCATCTGAGCACGCAGACTGTGATGGAGTTTCTGTGGGCCCAGAAGGTAGGTGGGGGTGGAGGATGGCCACACCTCCATTCACCAAGCAGGTGTGGGGTATAAGAGTAACAAGAGGAATGTGGTACCTTTTCAATCTTGCAGGTTTGAAGTGTCCTTGGTGTTGCTGGAAAGCAGAACGTCTTCTTAAGCCCCAGGAATCTGTGAGTGCACTGTCTCTTTAAATATCCAAAAGAGTCAAGCTGCTTTTAAACCTTCAAAATGGCGGCACCCTCTGGACCAGCAAAAGTCCACAGCTCAGGCCACCTTTCTCTTCACCTTCTCTGTTTATTCCCCATCCACCAGAGCAGTCCTCTGTGCAGTCTCTGACTAGAAGGGCTGATTTTTAGGTTAATTCTTAGGTCCTACCACTACTCGGGAATCTCCAAGCTGTCTGTGCTGTCAGGATTGCTCAGGATTGCGCTGCCAGACTGCATATCTGCATGTCTCCTTTTTTGGTATTTTCATGCAAATTCTTCTGCTATTTGGGGTTTAGTCCACTTCTATATCCTTCCCTTCAAGGCTCAGGAGTCCAAGATTATCTTCTGTGTCTGTGTTAATTGGTTTCCCTTGTCTTTGTTGAAGAGGGTCTGTGCAGTCTTTCTGCCTAGTCTACCATCTTTCTGGAACTCCAAATTTCTTTTTTCTAATCATGTTTTCACTGGAGAGAAGTTGGGTAAAGTTACACAGGTTTCCTGTATGTTATTTTTGAAAATGTTATATGAAAGTACAGTTATTTTTAAGTAATTTCTTGAATAAAAAGTAACTACAGACACACACAGTATCATAGATGAATTTTTAAACTGTCAAAAAAGACACCCATATCCATACACACACACACACACACACACACACACACACACTGTTTAAGTCTACTTTTGTGAAACCCAAGACAGGCAAAAGTAATCTATACCAAAATGGAAATATGAGAAGCTTGGTCAACCCTTTCACCAAAAAGCAATGATAAAACTTGACAAGGTTAAAACTTACTATTTAAAATTTCCGTAAATTAACTAAAGACCTTTTAACAATTTGAGAAGGATTTATTCAATAGAATTTTTTAATTTCTTTAAAAACAGAGTATGTAGCACTCTATCATAGGATGCCCCTACCCCATACTTACAGCTCTGTGACACAAAAGTTTTTCCCTAGAGGGCTGATATATCTTGAGGACTGACAGCCCCACTGAACTACCCAAGGAGGCTAATTTTATATGGACCAGAGTGTGGAAAAGTCCTTCATCAAAAACAATAGAGAGGTGAAGAAAAATATCATCCTGCATTCCATGCAGTCCCTCTACAACAGAGACCTGGGAAAACCAAATGAAATAGATACAAATAATGATCTTGGATTTCTGAGCATCTAATGAGAAGACAAAGAATTAGATTGAGCACTGACTGCAGAGAGATTGTGTGTGGTCAGTGATTGTGTAGAGAATACAAGCCAGGACCAGCTGAAGTGTAGCCATTTTAAAAACAGAGATGAACAAGGAGGAAAGAGAAAAAGAAAAACCTTCAAGGAATTCACACTGTGACAAAAACAGTTTAACAATCAAAATATGGTAACAATATATCAAGATAATAGCAACCAAAAAAGAGCAGAATTGGCAATATTAATTTTTGATAAAATAGACTTTAAGGTGAAAATCAGCATAAAGGACAAGGAAAGGCATTGTATGATTGTAAAAGTGTCAATTGGCTAAGAGGAAACAACCACAATATATATCTATGTATCAAATGAAAGAGCGCCAAAATACACAAACATTAACTGAATTAAAAGGAGAAATAGACAGTTCTACAATAGCAATAGGAGACTTTAACATATCACTTTCAATGAAATACAGAAATACTAAGAGAAGATCTGAGCACAGATAAAGAACATCTTAACAACATAATCAACCAAATTGACTGCCTAGATATACCCAGAACACTACCCAGTGAAAACACAATACTCATTTTTCGCCAGTGCACATGGATCATTCTCCAGATTAGACCATTTGTTAGTCCACAAAATAAGTCTCAACAAATTTAAAAACATCAAAATACTACAAGCCATCTTCTCAGATCACAATGCTCTATGAAACTAGAAATCAATAAGAAGACCAGGGGAAAAAAAAAAAAAGTCAAATACATGGAAATTGAAAAAACACACTGCCCAAGAGATACTGGACAATAAAATAAATAAATTGAGAAATAAAAAAGATCCCTAGAAACAAGTGAGAATGAAAACACAACTTATAAAACCTTTGAGACATATAAAAGCAATACTCAGTGGTCAGTTTATAGCAGTAACTTCACACATTGAAAAAGAAGAAAGAATCAAAATCAGCACCTTAATACAGCAATTCCAACAATTAGAAAAAGAGCAATAAAAGAAATTTGCTGTCTACAGAAGCAAGAAAACAATGAAAATCCAAGTAGAGATAAATGAGGCAGAAAATAGAAAAACTATAGGAAAAGACAACAAGACTAGCATCTGGTTCTTCAAAAAGATTAACAAAATTGACAAACCACTACTGACATATTTAACCAAGGGAAAGATAGGGAATAAGAAAATAACACAAATAATAAATGAAATGGGCAACATTACAACAGAGCCAATGGAAATAAAAAGGATAAAAACAGAATACTATGAGGAACGGTGTTCCAACAAATTAAAAACCAAGAAAAAATGAAAAAAAAATTCTAGAAACACAAGACCTACTTAAACTAATACAGGCTGTGAATAATGATAATAATTAATAAAATATTTGAACAGATCCATAGAAAAATAAGAAATTGAGAAGTCCATTTAAAAAGAAAAAAAAATTAAAAACTCCCCACAAAAATATCCTGGTCCTGATGTCTTCTGTCTTCACTGGAGTATGCTATCAAACATTCAGAGAAGAGCTGACTCCTATCCCACTCAAAGTATTCCAGAAAATATAAAACAAATGGAATACTCTCAAATTCATTCTATGAAGCAAGTATAATTGCTGATACCAAAACTAGATAAAGACATCATTAAAAAGGAAAATTACAGATCAATGAATAGAGACACAAAATTACTCAACAGAATTCTACCCAATAGAATCCAACACTATATTAAAGAAATGCATAATGGCAAAGTGGGGTTCATACCAGGTATACAAGATGGTTCAACATCAGAAAAGCAATCAACATAATACACCACATACATAAAATAAAGAATAAGAATGACATGATGATATCAATTGATGCAGAAAAAGAATTTCCTGCCATTACTCATTCCAGATAAAAAATTTCAGCAAATAGGAATAGAAGAGAATTTTCTCAATATAATAAGGGGCATATATGCAAAACCAACAACCGATATTATTCTCAATGGAGAGAGACTCAAAGTATTCCCATAGTGAACAGTAACCAGATAATGACACCCTCTATCACCAGATGCATTCAGCATTATATTGGAAATCCTAGCCAGAGCATAATGAAGAAAGAGGAATAAAAGGCATACAAATTGGCAAAGAAGACGTAAAACAAACAAACAAACAAAAATTATCCCTATTTGCAATTGATATGATCCTATACATATAAAACCTAGGAGAGATTCACCAAGAAACCTACTGGAAGTAATTGAAAAATTCAGCAAATGTCAGGATAAAAGATTGACATATGAAAATCAGTTAGATTCCTTTACATCAGCAAAGAGATCTCTGAAAAAGGAAATAAGGGAAATAATACCACTACAATAGCTACCAAAAAGGTAAAATGTTTAGGAATAAATCTTACCAGGGACACAAAGGACCTATACAAAGAAAACTAAAAAACATTACTACAACAAACTTACATAAATGGAAGAGGATACCATGGATAGGAAGCCTGGATATTGTGAAAATGTCAATATTACACAAAATAATCAAAAGATTTAATACAATCTCATCAAAATTCCATCAACATTATTCAAGGTCATGGAAAAACCAATCACTAACTTTATATGGAAAGGAAAGAGAGCTTGGATAATCAAAGAACTCATGAAGGTCTCACACTCTCCAATCTCAAAATCTACTATACAGCCATTGTAGTCAAAACACTCTGGTATTGGTACAAATATAGAAGCATAGACCAATAGAACAGAATTGAGAATCCAGAAATAGATCCATTCACCTATGGACAGTTGATATTTGAGAAAGGGTCAAAGCTCATTACATGGTGAAGAGATAGATTCTTTAACAAATTATGCTGGCAAACTGGATAACCATTTACATAGAAATGAAACAAGATCCATACATCACATCACACACAAAAATTAACTCAAGATGTATGTAAAACCCAAAACCATAAAGTTCATCAAAGATAAAATAGAAGCAAAGTTAGGGGTCCTAATTTATGACATAAATAGATTATCAAGCATAACTCAAAATGCACAAACAGCAGAAGATAAACTAAATGACTTTCTAAAAATCACATTTTTATGTGTATCAAAAGACTTCTCAAAAAGAGTAAAAAGAGATCCTATAGATTTGTAAAAAATGTTTGGCAATAACATCCCCAACAAGAGACTTATCTCTAAAATTTGTACAAAATTTCAATACCTCAAAATCAAAGACAAATAATCTAATTAAAAATGTGCAGAAGACATGAACAGACACTTCACCCAATATATTCAGGCAGCCTGCAAATACTTGAAGAAATGCTCATGGTCATTAGCCATTAGAGAGATGAAAAGCAAAACAAGGCGATGTCATCTCACCCAAGCAATAATAGCAAAGTTTACAAGATAGAAACAACAGATGCCTTTGAGGGTGTAGAGAGATTACAACTCTCATACACTGTTGATCAGACTGTAAAATGTTACAACTACTGTGGAAAATGCTATGGCACTTCCTTAAAAAGTTGGAAATAGAAACACCATTTGATCCAGCAATCTCACTACTAGGAATATACACTAAAGAGGTGAGATACTGGACACAAATAGGTGTATGCACACCCATGTTCATCACAGTACTATCCACAATGGTGAAGAGATGAAAACAACTTAGGGGCCAATAAGCACTTGAAGGGAAAGTTAAACTATGGTTCATGTACACAATGGAATACTATGCAACATTAAAGGATAATGAAGAATCTGTGAATCATCTCAAAATGTAGATGAACTTAGAGGACTTTACGCTGAGTGAAGTAAGTCAATCACAGAATAGATATTGTTTGTGTCTGTTATAAAAACTCAAGGAAATGTTTACACAGGGAAGGACTTTTTTTTTTTTTTTTTGTTACCATGGATGAGAGAGAAGCAAAATTGGAGAGTAATGAAGAGATATGTGTAGATTTTGGTGAAGAGAAAAACAATATAACAACATTGTGTGACTGTACAATATTACTAAGAAAAAGGAAGACACAGAGAGATTCAGAAGAGGTACAGACAACAAAGGTAAATACTATCATATAAGTAATACTGTATCATAATTAATAACAATAGTAAACTACAGGTGGATACATAGATAGACAGGTGAGAACAGGTATGGGTATGCAACCAGGAGTATACTTATGACCATATTTAGGTTTGGCAAAGAATATTCCTACATACATATTTTGGTTACTTCATGCTTTTTTAACAGAAATTACCATAGGTGGATGGCTTTAACAAACAGAAGTATATTCTTTTATAGTTTGGGAGGCTACAAATCCAAGTTCAAAGCACCAGTCTCTAGGGGCTGGAGGAAAGCCTCTTGATCTTGGGCTTCAGCACTGTCTCTTGCTCCCAGCCCACTGGAGCTAGTGGTGTCTCTTCAATCAGGCAACTGCTGGCTGCTGAGGCTGACAAACCCAAGGTGACAGGTGAAAAGGTACAGCTCCAGTACTACCAAACCAAAGCAGGCCACTAATTCAAGTCCAGAGACAGTTCCAAGATCAGCAGGAAACATCACAGGCTGCTAAATGAAGACTTAGCTATGTGCAGGATTCAAGTATACCAAAAGCTGCAGACTTTTTCAACACTTCTCCTTACATACTAGAAGCAGACCATATCCCTAAGGCAGCTTACTCAGCTGCTCCAGTATATTCCACCATAGAGTTGATTATCAATCTCAATATGGGGAATAACTACATCCAGCTGCCCAGCTACTATCCTGCCCAGCCTGTCCAGGTTGATACATAACCTTAACTATCACAATACATATTTGTATGGGGTATAAAACTATCCATATATATTATAGAGTTTACAGAGGACAAAGTTGGCATAACTTCTTTAACCACAACCAAGCACCTTAAGGGAATGAGTCATTGGCTCTGCAGGTTTGGGACAATTATTGTGGAGACATCAAGTTCAGTTGACACAACATAATACACAAAAATTTTCCACATTCTACTTTGATGAGTAGTGTCTGGGGTCTTAAAAACTTGTGACCAGGAGGTTCTGGTAAGATGGCGGAATAGACACTCTTCAACAAAGAAAAGGGGAAACAATTGACACAGACACAGAACATAATGATGGATCCCTGAGCTTTCAAAGGAAGCATACAGAAGTGGACTAAACTCTAACTAGTAGAAAAACTTCCAGGAAAACACTGAAAAAGGAGATATACGGAGCTGCAGTCTGTCAGCAATCCTGATGGAATGGACAGACTGGATATTGTGGAGTAGTGTTAGGACCTAAGAATTAACCTAAAAATCAGCCCTACTAGCTAGTCTGCCCAGAGGACTCCACTGGTGGCTGATGAATAAAAGGGGAAGCAGTGAAGAGGGAGACGGGCTAAGCTGTAGAATTTTGGCTGTCCAGAGGCCATTTTGAATGTTTACAAGTGGTTCAACTAGTTTGGATATTTAAGTGATGGCATTCTTTCAGATTCCAGGGACTTAAGCACAGTCTCTGCTTACTGTGGACAGCAACGACATTCTGGACACAAATGACTGGAAAGATGCAATATTCCCCTTATTACTCTTATACCCCACATCTTGGTGAATGGAGGTATGGGCATCCCTCACTCCCACACAACTTCTGGGCTTGCAGGAATTCCATTCCAGTCTGTGTGCTCCCACAGATCTTAGGTGTTCTGCCATGCCCTGCCCAGAGTTTTTTTTTTTTTTTTTTTTAGTCTGTTTGCTTTTGTCTGTTTCAAAATTATTGTTATTATCATTAGTCTTTTTCTTTTTATTCTTCTCTTCCCAGGTTCTAGTTTTCAGCTTTGACCTCTTTTCCCTATTCTTTGCTCCATTTTTTTTCTTGTGGTTAACCCCGTTCCTTGCTTTTCTTTTTAGATTTTGCTCATTTTTTTCTTCATTATTCTCCTACTCTACCTCTTTTCTCTTATTGCCCCTCCCCAAGTATTGCTATTTCTTGTGGGGGGGAGGGGTGTGATTATTCTTCTGTGTTGATGCATTGTGTTTTTTGTCTGCTTGTTTGTACTTTTTTGATGTTTTCTTTTTTTTTTGGTTGTTATTTTTGTCTAAATGAGTGAGAGACAGCAACTGTGCCCATACAATGCAACCAAACCTGTACCTCCTGCAGCTTCACTTACTGAGAGGCACCACTTCTTCTCCACCAATTGGCCAATGATAAATGACTACCAAGAAGAGCCTGAATCACCCTTATCTGCTCTTCACAAACAGTTAATGGAGATCTAAAAACAACAATATCACAATGTCTCAGACACAATAGATCATCCCAGTTCACACAAAGAATCAAGACAAAGCAGGAGAAACAAAGGAGTAGGATACAAACCCAGAATATATCCATGAGGAAGAAGCAGCATTGGATCTCCCTCATGAGGAATTTAAAATAATTATATTTAAATATCTTCAATGGATTGAGAGACAGATCAAGGAAAACACTGACAAAATTAAAGAAAACACAGACAATACCTTAGAACACTTTTGGGAGAAAATAGAACAAAATGACAAAATGAAATAAAAATTAGAAATGATACAAAATCTACAGATAGAAATCCAGAAGATTAATATTAAATTTTCAGAAATAGATAACACATTGAAAGGGCAAAGGAGTAGAAGCAAATCAATGGAAGACAGAATTAATCAGATTGAAGATAAATACCTGAATGCTTCTTTGGAAAGGGATCAATCAGAAAAAAAGATCAAAACAAAATGAAGAAAGTCTAAGGTTCATGTGGGATAGCATCAAAAGGAATAATCTATATGTAATCAGAATTCCAAAACAGGAAGAGAAAAATAAAACCACTGAGAAAATTGTCCAAGATTGTTGGAAGAGAACTTCCCTGATATGATGAAAGATGAAAATATACCCATTCAGGAAGCTCAATGAACTCCAAACAGGATAGACCCCCAAAGAAATTCACCAAGACATATTATCATCAAACTCATTAAAATAAAAGAAAAAGCAAGAATCCTGGAAGCAGCATGGGAAATATGAAAAGTTACATATAAAGAACAACTAATAAGAATTAACTCTGAATTCTCAGCAGAAACCATGCAAGTGAGAAGGCGATGAAATAGTATATATAAAACCCTGAAAGAGAAAAATTTCCAAACAAGAATTATATACCCATTAAAACTGTCCCTCATATATGAGGGTGAAATTAGGAGATTTTCAGATAAGCAGAAATTAAGGGAATTTGTTAAAACCAGACCAACCTTACAAGAGATGCTAAAGGGAGTCCTTTGAACAGAGAACCAAAAATAGCAAATAACAAACAATCATTAATACACATGATGACATAACCCAGAAACCAGCAGTTATGGATGTATCCAAAGTAAAATAAGCTTACAAGATTGTAAGCAGGAAAACTGAGACATCAATTGGCAAATGAGGACAACTACAAACCAAAAAGAGGGAAAGACTTACTGGTCAGATGGAGACTGATGAACCCCCGAGGCTATGGTCCTGAATCACCCTTTGGTCCTTGAATTGGACTTATCCCCATTGCTCAACACTAATTCAAATAGACAGGACTATGGGCCAAAAAACATAGCAGGAAGATGCACTCCTTAGAATGCTCAACCATGGGAAGATCACGAGGGCAGCATTTGCATAGGCAGAAAATTAGACAGTCAGTAGTGCATAGGGAAAAAGGACACAGGGAAGGGTTAACCAGAGGGAGAAGGTGGAAGGAGAGCTGTTACATTGTGGAATTGTGACCCCCCCCCAAAAAAAAAAAGTATGAACTGTTGAATGCAAATGAATCTGTTATTTTTTTTTAATTCCTCCCAAATCACAATAAAAAGCTTAAAAAACACTTGCCTGCTAACCAGACGGCTGGTGGTTCAAACCC
>NW_006921733.1:2147589-2148839 GCF_000298275.1 Orycteropus afer afer
TGCTCTGGACAAGGAGAGACCCATCATTGCATCTAGATGGCAGCTTGCTAGCTTTTAAGATCCCAGTCACTACTCACCAAAGTAGGAGGTGGAATGATGTTTTGTATAGTATATTATGCCAATTGAGCTTGATGTCCCCTGCAACTATGGTTCAAGCCCACAGGTTCAACTACTCGGTCTCTCTTGGTAGAAGGCTGTGACAAAGCAGTGACCACAACCGTGCCCCTTGCCAGCTCTACTATACACCTGGGAATTCTGATCATTCACATTAACTTATTGGACCATTGTCTGACAATCCTATACATGTTCTTGAATACACTCCCCATTTCATAGACATACCTTATAGTTCAGCCTGTCCACCCATATATACACACATATACCAATGTTAGCCTTCACTGACAACACAGTACTGTATGTACAAAAGGGTTCATATTTGTTGCCTGTACCTCCTATGTACCTCTCTATGTCTTTCTCTTCCTCAATGCTGCCATATCCGTCACTCACATTTGGTACATTGCCTTTCTCTTCACCCAAATCAATACTTATCTCTATCTATCTAACAGCGTTCCCTCCTCTCCCCTCCAACTCCTAGAAACCAAAAAGAAAATATCATTCTATAGATAAACTATTCCTTAACTTTTACAATAATGGACTAATACAATATTTGTCCTTTTGTGATTGACATATTTCACTCAGCATAATGTCCTCTAAGTTCATCCACATTATGCGGTGTTTTGCAGATTCTACATTACTCTTTAGCATTGCATAGTATTCCATTGTGTGTATGTACCATAGTTTGGTTATCCATTTCTCAGTTGATGGACACGTAGGTTGTTTCCATCTTTTGGATATTGTAAATAGTGCTGCAATGAACATGGGTGTGCATATATCTGTTCTTGTCATGGCACTCACTTCTTTAGAGTATATACCTTGTAATGGAATAGCTGGGTCAAATGATATTTTTAATTCCAACTTTTGAAGGAATCTCCATACTGTTTTCCACAATGGTTGTACCATTTTACAGTCCCACCGTCAGTGTATGAGAGTCCCAATTTCTCCACAACCTCACCAGCATTTGTTATTTTCTGTCTTGTGTAACTTTGCTACTGGTGCTGGAGCAAGATGGTACCTCATGGTTGTTTTGATTTGCATCTCTCTAACAGCTAATGATCGTGAGCATTTCTTCATATGTTTGTTGGCCACTTGAATATCCTCCTTGGTGAAGTGTCTATTCATATCTTCTGCCCATT
>NW_006921733.1:2150434-2151347 GCF_000298275.1 Orycteropus afer afer
TCATGAGGGATATTGGTCTGTAGTTTTCCTTTTGAGTGATGTCTTTTCCTGGTTTTGTTATCAAGGTTATGCTTGCTTCATAAAATGAGTTTGGGAGGATTCCATCTTTTTCTGTGTTTTGGAATAGTTTGAGTAGGACTGGTA
This sequence comes from Orycteropus afer afer, assembly GCF_000298275.1. Taxonomy (NCBI): domain Eukaryota; kingdom Metazoa; phylum Chordata; class Mammalia; order Tubulidentata; family Orycteropodidae; genus Orycteropus; species Orycteropus afer. The sequence continues at coordinate 2,150,579 of NW_006921733.1, forward strand.
TCACTTTTTCTCTGAATGTTTTATAGAACTCTCTGGTAAAACCATCTGGTTCAGGACTTTTTTTAGTTGGTAATTTTTTGATGACCTGTTCAATTTCTTCTTTTGTGATGGGCTTGTTCAAATTTTCCACATCAATCTGTGTTAGTTTAGATAAATTGTGTGTTTCTAGAAATCTGTCCATTTCTTCCAGATTTTCATATTTGTTGCAGTACAGTTCTTCATAGTATCCTGATATTATCCTTTTGATTTCAGTTGGTTCTGTTGTGATGTCAGCCATTTTGTTTCTTATTCATGTTATTTGTATTCTCTCCCTCTTTTTCTTTGTTAAATTTGCCAGTGGTTTGTCAATTTTATTGATCTTTTCAAAAAACCAACTTCTGGTCTTGTTGATTTTTTCTATATCCCTTCTATTTTCTTTTTCATTGATTTCTGCTTGAATCTTGATTATTTCCTTTCTTTTAGTGACTGTAGGCTTTTCTTGTTGTTCTTTCTGTAATTGTTGGAGATGTTGGTTTAAAGTGTTGATTTTGTCTCTTTCTTCTTTTTTGATGTGTGCAGTGATTGCTATAAATTGGCCTTGGATAACTGCTTTTGCTGTGTCCCAAAGATTTTGGTATGTTTTGTTTTCAATCTCATTTGATTCAAGGAATTTTTGAATTTCAATTTTGATTTCTTCTCTTACCCAGTCTTTCTCAAGGAGGGTGGTGTTCAGTATCCATGTGTTTACTCTTTTCCTGTTGATCTTCCTATTGTTGATTTCTAATTTGAT
>NW_006921733.1:2152053-2155982 GCF_000298275.1 Orycteropus afer afer
GAAAACCAAGGAGTGGTCGCTATGAGTCGGGTTTGACTCTATGGCACATAACAACAACAACAACAACAGTGGAAAATAATTATAGAAAAAATTATAAGAAAGTAACTAAATATTATTTTGTCAGTAAGAAAAGCAACAAGGAGATCAAGAAAGAGACAAGCAAAGAGGACCCCGTAAAGATTACGCTTATCGTGTTTTCACTCAGGAGACAATGGAGAGGCTCTTCGCAGCTACAAGAATCTGCGTTGAATATGGGGAAGGTCTATTAATTCCCTCAATTAAAAAAAGAAAAGTACAACCTGCAGAGAGATAGAACAGAAAAGTGCAGAAATCTAACTTGCTTGAGGTATTAAACACAATTATGACCAACTGGGAGGATTCCTTGGAGAAATAATGTTTGGTAAAGTGGAAGGTCAACAAAAAAGGGTAAGACCCACGACAAGATGGATTGACATAGTAGTTGCAATGATGGGCTCAGGTATAGCAAGAATTGTGGGGATGGCACAGGACTGGGCAGAGTTTTTTTCTGTTGTATATAGGGTCACTATGAATCGGAGATGACTAGACCACACCTAACAACAACAACAATGATGAACTGAATGGCATCACTAAGTGTGCTGATATAGTGGCAAACCCAAGGAAGACAGGCATAAAGATAAAAAGAAAGAAAACTTTGAGCTGAGGGGCAAAAGTCTCCACAGAATTAGTCGTGGCATATCAATAAACAAACAAAATATTGAAACAAGTCCTGGAAGTAGCTGAATACACAGTGGCTTCTACATATTAACTAAAATATCCAGTTTTCAACCAAAATTTTACCATTCATCGGGAAGATGTGATCCATACACAATGGAAAAAAAAAAAATAGAAACTTTATTTGAGATGGCTCAGATGTTGGCTTTAGCAAACAAAGACTTCAACAAACCTATTAAATATATTCAAATAAATAAAGGCAACTGTATTTACTGAATTAAAAGATAAGGTAGTATGATTATGTTGCTATATCAAATAGAAAATATCTATATAAAATAAAATTATATAAATAAACACATGGAAATTCTGAATTTGAAAGGACAATAAATGAAATATAAAATTAACTATAGGAACTCAAAAGGGGATTTGAGGTAATACAAGAAGGAATCAGTGAACTTGTAGGCAATCCAATAAATATCGTGCACTCTGAAGTCTCCAGGGGAAAAAAACAAAACAAAACAAAAGAATAATGAAGAAAAATATAAAGAACCTCAGAGACATATGTATATCATTTTGTACTCTAACATACATGTATGGTAATATTTAGAAGGCAAGAAGACAATAAAAGGAGCAAAACTATATCAAAAAATAATAGCTAAAAGCTTCCTAAATTTGAAGAAAACCTTCAAAACTTCCCAACAAATCAATGAACTCCAAGTGGGATAAACAGAAAAGATCCACACCTAGCAACATGTAAAACATTTCGCAGTAAAAATGTTAAAAGGTCAAGACTAAAAAAAGAAAAAAGATCTATGTTTAAAAAAGTTTATAACGTCATTGCCTCAAATTCATAGGAAATTTTAGCATAAAGGGCAGAAGGAATATTTTTCTGATAGTAGAAATACTCACTCTGTTTTCCAAGAGTTGCTTTGTTTTCAAGCTTGTAAACACTCATCTTAAAATGGATAAGTACTTTATATTATTTTAATTAATCAAATTCTTAAACAAACAATAAAGAGAATAACATGCATTTTTGTAATGCTTTACAGTCAGTGTGATTTTCTGAGAAAGAGATTTATTTATTTTTTAGGGTCTGTGTTTCCCTCTTGTACATACTTTGCACCAGTTGGCATGGTACAGTTGCCAAGTGGATAGAAATATTTCATTGATAAAAGAAAAATATGGTGCAAACACTTAACTGGACATATGGTGGGAAACAGGCATAAACTGGAATTATCTGGGAAGCTATGGTGAATGGTCACTGTCAGATGGGAAGGCTGAAGAATGCATGAATTATCCAAAGTCATTAACTCCATGTGAAGTTCCTCAGTTTCCATAGAACAGGCTGTAAGAACTTAAGATGGGTCTGCCAAGATGTGAACAGCCTAGCTTGCTGATGAATTAAATGAAACAGGTGGAGAAGTGTCCCTGAGTAACAGATGAAAACACTGATTGCACTGTATATCTTCATGATGGACACAAAACAGTACAAACTCAAAATAAGCATTCTGTACTGAGATGAAGATAATCATGCCTCAGTTAGGAAGGAGCTTAAAAAAACACCATCCACTGGTGAGTATGGCCAATGCTGTATCCTAGGTTGGCCTCTAAGTGCACCAGCACAGCTCATGCACCACCTCTTAATCTCCTCAGCCTCTCAATCTTCTCATCTGTTTTCTGCTTTTTACTTCACTAGCACCCTAAGTGATTTCATTCGGTTTATAGCTTCAAATTTCAGCTCTTTGTTTAATGACTGCAAATTTACATTGGACCTCTCCAACTGAATTTATAAAGTTGTATTCAACTGTACACAATATTTCTACATGGATGTCTACCAAGCACCTCAAATTTAACATGACCAAAACAGAATGCCAATTGTCCCTTAATCTTTCCACACCAGAACTCACTCTTCCCACAGTGGTCCTCATCTCTGTAAATAATGACTCTGTGACTCCTTTCTACCCTCACACCACATATTCAGTCCTTCAATGAATAACATCCACTATGTGCTTGACATATAATCAGAATCTAAATACTTCTTACCACTTCCTCTGCTATGCTCTCTTCCAATCCAACATCATCTTCTGCCTTCTGTTCCACAGAACATCCAGAAAAAGCATTTTAAAACATGAATCAGATTATGTCTCTCTTCTGCTTAACTCTATCGGATGGCTCTTCTCTTCACTTAGAGTGAAAGTCACGTGGTGGTCTCCAACTGTTCCTTAAATATCCTATGTATTCCTTAGGATACAAATATTTTGCTTTTTTTTTTTTTTTCCTCTAGCCTCAATATTCTTGTCACTTAATCAACAAATCTGTCACTACCTATACAAAAGAGTCCCCTTTCCTCACTGGCAGCTCTATGCTCTTTCCCTAAATTATTGTTCTCTGTAGATCTTATCTCCATCTGGCATACTGTATACTTTACATGTTTATTTGTTATTGATTTTTTTCTACCATAGAATGTGATATGAATATGTCTATTTTGTTTATTGCTGTATCTATAATGCCAGGAAAAGCACCAAGCATATAGTAGGTACTCTATAAATTTCAAATTTGAATAATGAATGAATGAAGTTGCTAACCTGGCATAAACATTAGTACTCTGAATACTAATTTGAAAAAATATGAAATGAATAAAGTTGGGAAGCATAAAGAGCTATCCACTATCTGTTGCTTAATCTTGAGCATAGTATTATTAATGTAATTCTAGCATAAATAGTCTAATATAGAAGTCAGCACAGGAAGTGCTCTGTACCTCCAATAAACTTTGTTCTAAAATGACAAATTTGTCTGAGTACCCTTGTAATTGTGTCATCATGTGGCAGGAATGCAAGTTTACGTAGGCAAAAAGCTCAAAAATAAATGGTACTTCCATCTACTCAACCCAAACCCTGAACTCTGAAAATTAGCTCAGTCTCTCTCTCTCTCTCTCTCTCTCTCATCCCACACACCATATATGACACATCACTTCGAAAACTGTTGAAATCACCAGGCTGGATCCAACTCATAGGAAAGTGTCAGGAAAAACAAAGAAGAATGGATGCTCTTTGGGAAACTTAGAAGGATTCAATCCCTTTTTAAGATCTATAACACGAGATGCACCTGGTGCATAGGTAACAGCCCAGTTTATAGAATGAGACAGACTAGGAAGAAGGAAGAGGCCGTCCACTTCTGAAAGAATTGGCCAGGGAAAACCTTATGAATAGCAAAGAAACACTGTTTGGTACATTACT
>NW_006921733.1:2158587-2168475 GCF_000298275.1 Orycteropus afer afer
TGCGATGATGTGCTCAAGTATAGCAGGGATTGTGGGGCTGGCGTGGGTTTGGGCAGTGTTTCGTTCTGCTGTGCATGGGGTCACTATGAGTCGGAAACGACTTGACAGCACTTAACAACAACAACAACAACAACAACAACATAACTCTTCAGAGTAGGACAAGTGATATTTGGAAACAAATTGAGTAAAGAATACACAGAGACATTCACAGAGGCACAAAGCAAAACAATTCTCATAAAACACACAAAATTATTCTCTCTTTGTTCCAAAGACATTCAGTGGAGACTGACATAATCCAATTCATTTTCTTTTTTACCACATATTTCCCAGTCCACTCTGCTCAAAATTAGCTTTTTTACTATACACATAAATTTCAGAAAACAAAAGAATTACATGATCTGATCTCAGTTTCCCAGAAAAATGAAACTACTCTCACAAAATGAATGAAGTTGCTAACCTGATGTTCTTGTTACCAAGTCATGCTCTGACAGCAATATACCACAAATGGGATGGCTTGAACAAATAGGAATTTATTCTTACAATTTGGAGGCTTTAATCCAAGTTTAAAGTGCCAGGCTCTAGGGCTGAATGAAAGCCCCTCAGCCTTGGGCTTCAGCTCTACTTCCTGCTCCCGGCCCACTGAAGCTAGAGGCTTTTCTTCATTCAGCTGCTGGCTGCAGAGACTGACAAGCCCAAGGTTGACAAGTAACAAGACACTGTCCTGATATTACCAAAGGACATGGCAGGCCATTAATTAAAGTCCATTAAAAGTACCAAGATCAGCAGAGCATTGCAGGCTGCTGAACAATGACTCGGCTACATGCAGGGTTCAAGTGTGCCATAAGCTAGAGACCATTCCCAATGCTGTTTCTTATGTACAGGAAGCAGACCACATGCCCAAAGCAGCTGCTCAGCTGCTCCAAAAGACTCCACCATAGAGTTAATCACTAATCTCACCATGGGAAATAACTACATTCAGCTGGTCAGTCACTCAACCAGGCCCATCCAAGTTGACACACAAACTTAACCACCACACCTGGCATAAACATGAGTACTCTGAGTTTTTATGAAGAATTGTATATATCAGGAGTTCTAGCAAGATGGCAGAATAGGCAGACAAACTTCTCTGCAGGAAAGCAATGAGAAACAAGTTGAAATCAATACAGATGATGACCTTGCAACCCTGAGCTTTGAAAGCAAGAATAAAGTGGATTAAATACCAGCTAGTAGAAGAACCTGGATGAGAAACATGAGTAAGGAGACAAATGGAGAGTGGCCTGCCAGTTGTCCTGAGGGCACAGCCATTTTGAATATTTCTCAGGAGCAATCTAAGAATTGGCTCTGCTCTCTAAGGACTAAATGGGCAAGGGCTGCATTGATGCCTGAGAACCAAAAAGGAAAACATCAAGGAAGGAGACAGATCTGTGGACTGATAGTGGCTGTCCTGAGGGGCCAGCCATTTTGAATATTTACAAGCAGTGAGTGAGGCCATTTTGAATATATGTGAGTGGTGTCCTTCCCTAGACAGTGACCTAAGAATAGAATCCACTTCTTGAGGACAATGCAGGCAAACACACTGGAGGCTGTTGACTGTTGTTATTCTTATATCTCACACCCTCTTGGTGAACAGATGTGTGGCCATGGCCATCCCCTGCCTCCACCCACCTTCTTGATTAGCAGGAATTCCATCATGGTCTCTTCTCTGATAGAGCCTGGGTGCCATGCTCCATCCTCCACAATTTTGTTTTTATTTGTTTGTTTTTAAATTATTCTTTTAATCTTCCTCCTTTCTTCCTTTAATTCCCCCTCTTTTCCATCCTTGGTTCTTGTTTTTCTCTTCCTTTTTCCTAGTCCTCCTCCTTTTCTCTCTCTCTCTCTCTCTCTCTCTTTTTTTTTTTTTTTGTTCTTCCCATCCCTTGTTCTTCCTTTTGCAGTTACGGCAGTTTGTCTCCATGCTCACAGTTCTCATTCAGGTTCTTCTACTCCCTGGTGTTTAATCAACTTCATCCCTCCCTCCAAAGATCAGGGTTCTAGGGTCATATTCTGTATTGATTTTAATTGGTTTCTCATTGCTTTATTGCACAGTCAGTGTAGCTTATCTGCCTATTTTGCCATCTTGCTGGAACTCCTGATTTATATAGCTTTTCTATACTATTATTTTACACTTACTGTTTTATCTCATTCCTCCCTCCCAGACATTGTAGCTTTTTCCCCTCTTTTTCTCATTATCTTTCTTTTATCCTTTTTAATATATTTTGAAAAATTTTCTCATTTATTACATTTTTCTTTTGATTGTTCCCAATTGTTATTGCAGTTTGAGTTTTTTGCTCTGTTCTTTTGATTTATTTTTTAACTTTTATTTATTTGTTTGTTTGTTTGTTGTCTAATTGAATAGGAGACAGCAACCATTCCAACACAACCCAACCATTCCTGCACCTGCTGCAGCCCCACCCATTGAATGAAGGAAACCACCTCCTTTTGTACCAAGTGACCAACGATGGATGGCTGCCTATATCATCTCAACTTATCTTCAACTGTCCCTTATAAACAGCTAAGAGAGATCTGTGTACACAGTTTCATTCTCTATCACACCCATCAGGACTCAGGTGGTGAGTGCCAAAGTGCTAACAAGTAGCAAATAGAAGAACACAGTACCCTACTCACACAGGTAAATAAAAATTATATAGAGGGTAAGAAAAAAATCTTTAGTGAATCCCACCAAAATACAACCAAAAAATAAACATAAATGCAACACCATCACAATGTCTCAGAGAAAAAAGACCATCACAGTCCACACAAAGAAGCAAGATAAAGTAGTAGAAACAAAGGACCAGTATACAAACTCAGAAAACATCCCTGAAGAAGAAGCAGCATTGGAAGTCCTTGACAGGGATTTCAAAAGAATCATGTTTGGGTACCTTCAATGGATTGAGAGATAGATCAAGGAAAGCACTGAGAAGATCAAGGAAGGCTCTGACAAAATTAAGGAAAACAAAGGAAAAACTCTAGAACAAATTAGGGAAACAATACCAGAACAAATTGACAAAATAAAAAGAAAGTTACAAATGATACAAAAACAACAAACAGATATCCATAAGGTTAAAACTAAGACTCCAGAAACAGATAACACATTGATTGGGAAAAGGAGTAGATTTGAAACAATGGAAGAATGTATTAATGAGATTGAATACAAATACCTCATTACTACTTTAGTAAGGGATCAATCACAAAAAGATCAAAACAAAATGAAGAAAGCCTAAGATTCATATGGGACACCATAAAAAAGAATAACCTGCATGAAATCAGAATTTCAGAACAGGAAGAGACAAATAAAAACACAGAAATAATTGTTGAAGATCTGCTGGAAGAGAATTTTTCTAACATGAAAGAAAAAAAGATATCCACTCAAGAAGTTCAATGAACCTCAAACAAGATAGACCCAAAAGAGAATCACCAAGACATATCATCATCAAACTACTCAAAACAAAAGAGAAAGAAAGGAGTCTGAAAGCAACATGGGAAAAACAAAAAGTAACATACAAAAGGCAACCAATAAGACTAAGCTCAGATTTCTTGGCAGAAACCATACAGATGAGACAGCAATGGGATGATATATATAAAATAATGAAAGAAAAAAAAAATCCAACCAAGAATTATACTCACCCAAACTGTCCCTCAAAAATGAGGGTAAAATTAGGACATTACCAAATAGGCAGAAATTAGAGGTATTTGTTAAAACCTGACCAACTATATAAGAGAAGCTAAAGGGAGTCCTTTGGACAGAGAACCAGCAACAGTAAATAACTTTTGAATGACACACATGATGACATAACCTAGAACCAACCAAGTTATGACAATATCCTAAGTTAAATAAGCTTACAAGAGTGTAAAGAGTGAACCAGAAACAACAGTTGGTAAATGAGGACAACTACAAACCCAAAAGAAGGAATAAATAGCATAGTTACAGAATTTCTAAATGATGAGGAAGTCAAGACAATTGCAAGATAGAACAGATTGTTTTGAACTTGAGAAGAAAATAATAAATCACAGAATAATCTCAAAGAAAAATTATAAACCCTTGTATCAAATTTTTTTAAAAAAAGAAGAGAGGCACAAATATTCACATATTTAGAAAACACTAAAACAATATCAATGAAAGCGATGATATCACAATTCATAAACAAAATGAGGTCAGTGCAGAAAATTATATGGAGAAAAAGAAAGCAGCAATACCATGAGAAAAAAAAAAAAAAAAAATAAGAAAATGACAGCAATAAATTCATACCTGTCAATAATTATACTGAATACAAGTGGACTAAATGCACCACTCAAGAGACAGAGAGTTGCAGACTGGATAAGAAAATATAACCCATTAATAGGGTGTAGGAACTTGACTGCTAACCATAAGACTGGTGGCTCAAACCCCCCAGTCACTCCACAGAAGGAAGGTTGGGCAATCTAATTCCATAATGATATCACCTCAGAAACCCAGGGAGGGGTCGCTATGAGTCGGGTCTGACTTGACGGCACATAACAACAAACAACAATATACTGTCTACAAGAGACTCACATTAGACACAAAGACAAAAATAGACTAAAAATCAAAGGTTGGAAAAGATATAACAAGAAAATGAATTAGAAAAGGGCAGGAGTAACAATATTAATTTCTGGTAAAGTAGACTTTAGTACAAAAATTATCACAAAAGACAAGAAAGGATGTTATATAATGATTAAAGCATCAATTGTACATGCTGACATAACCATAATAAATACCTATGTACCCAATAAAAGATCCTCAAAGTACATAAATCGAACTTTAACAGAATTGAAAAGACAAATAGATAATTACATAGTAATGGTAGAAAACTTTAATATACTACTTTCAATAAGAGATAGAACAGCTATAAAGAAACTCAACAAAGATGCAGAAGAACTAAACAATATGATCAAGAAACTTGACCTTACAGACATCTACAGAGCACTTCACTCAACAACAAAAAAATATACATTCTTTCCCAGGACACATAGAACATTGTCCAGAAGAGACTGTATGTTAGGCCAAAAAGCAAGCCTCTACAAATTTAAAAACATTGAGATACTGTAAAGCATCTTCTCAGGTCACAATGCTATCAAATTAAAAAAAAATATTGAAATACTGTAAAGCATTTTCTCAGATCACAATGCTATCAAATTATCAGATTACAATGTTACCAACAGAAAAAGAACAAAAACATGGAAAATGAATAACATCCTCCTCAGAAACAAATGTGTAATAGAAGAAATAAAAAAAAAAAAATACAATTAAAAAAATGCCTTGAATCAAATGAGAGTGAAAACACAACATGCCAAATTTGCCAAAATCTTTGGGACACAGCAAAGGCAGTAATCAGAGAATTTTATAGCAATAGATGCCCACATCAGAAAGAAGAAATATCCAAAATCAACACTGTAACTTAACATCTCCAACAATAAGAAAAAGAGCAGCAAAAAAAAAGCTTACAGTCACCAGAAGAAAAAAAAATAAAGATTCAAGCAGAAATAAATAAAACAGAAAATAGAAAGGCAATAGAAAAATATCAATAATACTACAAGTTGATTCTTTGAGAAGATTAATAAAATCAACAAACCACTGGTAAACTGAACAAAGAAAAAGAGAGATAATATACAAATAACATGAATAAGAAATGAAATAGGTCTGTTGGTTGTAAATGAAATGATGCCACAACAGAACCAACATAAATAAAAAGAATAATATCAGGATACTATGAAGAACTGTACTCCAACAGATTAAAAAACCTAGAAGAAATGGACAGATTTCTAGAAATACCTTCTAGAAACACATACTTAAGCTAACACAGACTGAGGTAGAAAATTTGAACAGACCCTTAAAAAAAAATAAAATTGAATAGGTCATAAAAAGATTACCACCACCACCACCAACAACAAAATAAAAATGTTCTGGCCCAGATGGCTTCACTGGAGAATTCTACCAATTGTTCAGAGAAAAGCTGACATCAATCCTACTCAAACTATTTCAGAACATTGAAAAGATTGGAATCTTCCTAAATTCATTTTATGAAGCAACCACAGCCCTGATACTAAAGCCAGGCAAAGACACCACTAGAAAGAAAAACTACAAACCAGTAGCCTTCATAAACATGGATATAATAGTCTTCAACAAAATCCTAGCCAATATACTCCAACAACATATCAAAAAAATAATACATCATTACTACACGGGACTCATACAAGGTATGCAAGGATGGTTCAATATTACAAAAAACAATCAACATAATCCATTATATAAGTAAAATAAAGGAAAAGAACCACATTATCATATCAATACATGCAGAAAAGACAGATGATAAAATTAAATATCCATTCCTGATAAAAACTCTCAGAAAAAATAGGAAGGGGATGGGATTTTATTAACATAATAAAGGGCATGTTTGCAAAACCAGCACCCAACATTATTGTCAATGGAGAGTGACTGAAACTATTCCCCTTGAGGACAGGAGCCAGAAAAGGATGCCCTTTATCTCCACTTTTATTCAACATTGTATTGGTAGGCTTAGCCAAGCCAATAAGGCAAGAAAGGAAAATGAACAGCATTCAAATTGGTAAGGAAAAAGTAAAATTATCCCTATTTGCAGATGATATGATCTTATACATGGAAAACCCAAGAGAATCAGCAAGAAAACGACTGGAACATGTTGAAAGATTTACCATAGTGGCTGGATATAAGATCAACATACAAAAATCAGTTGGATTCCTCTACGCCAGCAAAGAGGTCTCTGAAAAGGAAATTAAAATATCAATAGCATTCACAATAGCAACAACAACAACAAAAAAAAGTTGGGAATAAATGTTACCAGGAACACAAAAGACCTGTACAAAGAAAACTACAAAATGCTACTTCAGGAATCCATGAGAGATTTACATAAATGGAAGAACATACCATGTTCATGGATAGGAAGATTGAACTTTGGGAAAAAGTAAATACTACCCAGAGCAAACTATACATTCAATGTGATCCTGATCCAGAGTCCATCAATATTTTTTAAAATCATCACTAATTTAATATGGAAAGGAAAGAGACCTCAGATAAGCAAAAAATTACTGACGAAGAACAAAATAGGAGCTATCACATTCCCAGATCTCAAAACCTACCTACAGTCACAGTAGTCAAAATAGCCTGGTATTGGTACAATGACAGATGCATAGACTAGTGGAACAGAATTGAGGACCCAGAAATATATGAGTTGACCTATGGTCAGCTGATCTTTGACAAAGGGCCAAAATCCATTACATGGGGAAGAGATAATCTCTTTCACAAATGGTGCTGGTAAACTTGATATCCATTTGCAGAAAAATGGAAAAAGAGCCATACATCACACCATATACAAAAACTAACTCCAGATGGATCAAAGGCTTAGCTATGAAACATAAAAGTAAAAAGTTCATCAATGAAAAAATGGAGACAAATTTAAGGGTCCTAATTTATGGCATACATAGACTATCAAGCATAACTCAAGATGCACAAACAGCAGAAGATAAGATAAATGATTCAGACCTTCTAAAAATAAAATTCTTATATTCATTAAAAGACTTCTACAAAAGAGAACCTGCAGAATGGGAAAAAATATATTCAGCAATGACATATCAGAAAAAAGACTTATCTCTAAAATTTATAGAAAGCTCCAACAACTCAACAACAAAAAGGCAAATAACCCAATTAAAAAATGGCCAGAAGACATCAACAGATACTTCTCAAAGAAGATATTCAGGCAGCCAACAAACACATGAAAAAATATTTGCAGTCATTAGCCATTGTGTTCTTGTTATGTGCCGTCGAGTCAGACCTGACTCATAGCAACTGCTCCTTGGGTTTCTGAGGTGGTATCACTATGGAAGTAGATTGCCCAGCCTTCCTTCCGAGGAGTGACTGGGGGATTTAAACTGCCAGCCTTCTGGTTAGCAGTCAGTGCCTTAGACACTATGTTACCAGAGAGATGCAAATCAAAACAACCATGAGATACCATCTCACTCCAACATTAATAACAAAGTTCAACAGGACAGAAAATAACAAATGCTAGAGAGAATGTGGAGAGATTGAGACTCTCATACACTGCTGTTGGGACTGTAAAATTATACAACCACTGTAGAAATCTGTATAGCTATCCCTTAAAAAGGTAGAAATAGAAATACCATTTGCTTCAGCAATCCCATTACTAGGTTGTTATTGTTGTTATGTGCCATTGAGTCAAACCTGACTCATAGTGATCCCTCCTTGGGTTTCTGAGGTGGTACCACTATGGAAGTAGATTGCCCAAACTTCCTTCTGAGGAGTGGCTGGTGGGTTTAAACTGCCAGCCTTCTGGTTAGCAGTCAAGTGCGTTAGGCACTACACTACCAGAGCTCCCCTTTACTAGGTATATATCCTAAAGGAATGAGATTCAGTACACAAATAGATATATGTACATTCATGCTCATTGCAGCACTTTTCACTAGAGCAAAGAGATGGAAACAACTGAAGTGCCCATCAACTGGGGAATGGATAAACAAAATGTGGTACACACACACAATGAGATACTATGCAATCCTAAAGAATAACGTAGAATCTGCAAAACACCGCATCACATGGATGAACTTGGAGAACACTTTGTTGAGTGAAACAAGTCAGTCACAGGAGGACAAATATTATATAAGTTCACTGTTGTAAAAAGTCAAGGAAAGGTTTATACATGGAAGGAAACTTACTTTATTGGTTACCAGGGATGGGAAGAAATGCAATATATATATATATATATAAAATCCAGGAACCCAGACGGAGGAGCAGTCAGCCACAGGGATCCAGGTGAGGAGAGGAAACTCAGGCACACCCAAAGCAGCAAGGCAGGTGAGCGGGAGAAGGGGATTAAAAGGCCAGGAACCAGGACAGAGGAGCAGTCAGACGAAGGGGTTCAGGTGAGGAGAGAGAACCCAGGCACGCCCAAAGCAGCAGGATGGGAGAGTGGGGGAAAGGGGATTAAAAGCCAGGAACCTGGACAGAGGAGCAGTCAGCTGCAGGGATCCAGATGAGGAGAGAGAACCCAGGCATGCCCAAAGCAGCAGGACAGGAGAGTGGGAGAAAGGGTATTAAAAGCCAGGAACCCAGACAGAGGAGCAGTCAGCCACAGAGATCCAGGTGAGGAGAGAGAACCCAGGCATGCCCAAAGCAGCAGGACAGGAGAGTGGGAGAAGGGGATTAAAAGCTAGGAACTCGGATAGAGAAGCAGTCAGCCACAGGGATCCAGGTGAGGAGAGAGAACCCAGGCACACCCAAAACAGCAGGACGATAGAGTGGGATAAAGGGGATTAAAAGCCAGGAACCAGGCAGAGGAACAGTCAGCTGCAGGGATCCAGGAGAGGAGAAAGAACTCAGGCACGCCCAAAGCAGCAGGGCAGGAGAGTGGAAGAAAGGGGATTAAAAGGTCCAGGAACCAGGACAGAGGAGCAGTCAGCCGCAGGGGTCCAGATGAAGAGAGAGAACCCAGGCACACTCAAAGCAGCATGATGGGAGAGCAGGAGAAAGGGAATTACAAGCCAGGAACCCGGACAGAGGAGCAGTCAGCTGCAGGGATCCAGATAAGGGTGGTATGAGAGGTTTCCAATATGGAGACAAACTTGTCTGTCGGTTTGTCCTACCATGGTGACATGTTGATGTGAGTTATGAGGCTGAGCCACTGGTATTTCAAACCCAGTGGGATGCACATGGTGCAAAGGTATCAGCCCAGCTTACAGACTGAAACAGACTAGGAAGAAGGAAGAGGCCATCCACTTCTCAAAGAACTGGCCAGGGAAAACCTTATGAATAGCAAAGGAACACTGTTTGATACATTACCGTAA
>NW_006921733.1:2178985-2179476 GCF_000298275.1 Orycteropus afer afer
ACTTCTCCAAAAGATTCAAAAGAGAACCTACAGATTGGGAAAAAAATATTTGGTAATAACATATCGGACAAGGGACTTATCACTAGAATTTATAGAACACTTCAACACTTCAATAACAAAAAGACAAACAATGCAATTAAAAAATGCGCAGAAGACATGAATAGACACTTCACCAAAGAGGATATTCAAGAGGCCAAAAAACATATGACGAAATGCTCACGATCATTAGCTATTAGAGAGATGCAACTCAAAACAACAATGAGATACCATCTTGCTCCAGCACTAGTAGCCAAGTTCAACAAAACAGAAAATAAAAATGCTGGTGAAGTTGTGGAGAGATTCGGACTCTCATACACTGCTGGTGGGACTGTAAAATGGTACAACCTTTGTGGAAAGCAATATGGCGATTCCTTAAAAAATTGGAATTAGAAATATCATTTGACCCAGCCATCCCATTACTAGGTATATACCCTAAAGAAGTGAGAGCCATG
>NW_006921733.1:2181742-2186370 GCF_000298275.1 Orycteropus afer afer
AAAAAAAAAAATAGTAAATATGTCTTTGCTTATACCAAATGCCTTAGCAATATTGCACACATTGTGCAACTTTGTCTAAGCCTATTGCCAGACTATCACCTTTGGCCAGTTCAGATAGATATAAAAAATTTTCAGAATGCTTTGTAGGCAGATAAACTGGAAGAAATGCCAAGTGCTGAATACAAGTAAGGTTTCAAGTATGTAGAGAACTTGGGGAGATTTTAGTTCTCAAAAACAATTCTTCTACCAGCTATCATTAGGCTTACAAATTCAGTTAAAAAATTATTTTATGCCTTCAAAATTACATTGGTAAAGTACCAATGTTATTGAGATGAGGGTCATTATTATCTAACAGATGGTTCAGGGAAAATTTACCAGGATCCAACTACTCTATATTGGAATACCTGGTAGGCATGTGAGGAGTGTAGGAGGAGGTGAAGTGTTTTAGGGAGGATGAGTGAATATCTCAGTTCTTTGAGAAAGAAATAGATAAACAGTAGTTGATTTTACCATTTCATAACTCACACCTGAGGCCTACCCTATTATCATGAGTTCAGATAGAAAAGTTTATTTCTTTTAGGAAGGGATATTACATATGCTACAAGAACTTTACCACCCACCAACTGGACATTTTAGGGGAAATCGCTCAACCATTGTTTCCAAGCCCCACTTCATAATCCATTAAGATTATATGATTCACCTAAATGCTCCTAAAATTCTCCACACATGTTCTACCAGAAAAGGCTCAACTAGGGAAAAGACAACTACAATTTGGTTGGGTGAGGTAAGGAAAATCAGTTGTTGTCGTTGGTTGGTGTCTGGTATTGTTGTTGTTGTTGTTATGTGCCGTTGAGTCGGCCCCGACTCATAGCGACCCCTCCTTGGGTTTCCGAGGCAGTATCACTACGGAAGTAGGATTGCCCAACCTTCCTTCCGATGAGTGGCTGGTGGGTTTGAACTGCCAGCCTTCTGGTTAGCAGTCAAGTCACCACATATACAGAGTGGAACTAGGCTCCATACAGTTTTCAAGGCTGTGACCTTTTAGAAGCAGATCATCAGGTTGGTCTTCTGAGGTGCCTTTTGGTAGGTTTGAACCACAACTTTTTGATTAATAATTGAGCACTTAAACATTTACACCACCAAGGGCTGTGTTTGGAAAGCCAATATCAGATATTTTTCTAAAGATTCCACAGGTAGTTTTTTTTAAAAAAACTGCACTTCTCCAAGGCACTTTTAAAAGCATGTATATGTGGGTGGAACTAAGCCTTTGTTCCTCAGTTCTGATAGACAAAAAGCAACACACACACACACACACACACACACAAAAGCATTGTTTTGGTTATCTAGTGCTGCTATAACAGATATACCGTAAATGTATGGCTTTAATCAAATGGATTTATTCTCTTATAATTTAGGAGGCTAGAAGTCTGAGTTCATAGTGACAGCTCTAGGGGCTGGGTGAAGGCCCCGTGACCTTGGCCTTCAACTCTACCTCTTTTTCCTGGCCCTCTGGAGCTGGAGATATCTCTTAACTTAAGCAGCTGTTGGCTGCTGAGGCTGACAAACACAAGGTCAAAAAGTAAAATGGCACAGTCCCAAGATTTAGCTGATGATTCATCCAAGTGCAGAATCTAAGCATGACAAAAAGTTCAGAGGCCTTTAACAAAGTGTCTTCTTATATACTGGAAGTAGGTCACATCCTAAGGCAGCTACTCACAGCAGATTGCACCATGGAATTGATTGCCAGTCTCATCATGGGGAATCACTACATCCAGCTGCCCAGCTACTCAAAACCAGCCCAGCGAAGTTGACACATAATCAAAACTTCCACAGGCATATTTATCTGTAGTTAGGTGTTATGTAGAGTTGATTTTGATCAATAGCAACCCTATGTACAATAGAATGAAACATTGCCAGTCCTATGACATCCTTACAATCCTCTGCTATATTTGTTGAGTCCATTGTTGCAGCCACTGTGTCAATCCTTCTCAGTGAAGATCTTCCTCTTTTTCACTGACCTTCCACTTTCTTAAGTATGATATCTTTGCTCCAGAGACTGGTCCTTCCTAATAACCTACCAAAGCACATGAGACAGTCTCACCATCCTTGCTTCTAAGGACCATTCTTGTGGTACTTCTTCCAAGGTAGATTTCTTCATTCTTCTGGTAATCCATGGTATATTCAATATTCTTCCCCAACACTGTAATTCAAAGGCATCAAATCTTCTTTAGTTTCTTTATTCATTGTTCAGCTTTCACATGAATATTAAGTGATTGAAAATACCCTAGCTTGGGTCAGGCATATCTTTTTGCTCAAAGTGACAGTAACACTTTAAAAATGCCTTTTACAGCAGATTCACACTTACCTAAGATTCTAATATTATGTTGTTGTTGTTAGATGCCATCAAGTTGTCTCTGACTCATAGCGACCCTATGTGCAACAGATGAAACACTGCCCCATCCTGTGCCAGCCCCACGATCCTTGCTATACCTGAGCCCATCGTTGAAGACACTGTATCAATCCATCTTGCTGAGGGCCTTCCCTGTTTTTATTGACCCTCCACTTTACCAAGCATGATATCTTTCTCCCTTCTGACAATTGACCAAAGCAAGTTGGACAAAGTCTGGCCATTCTTGCTTTCAAGGAGCATGCTGGCTGCACTTCTTCCTGGACAGATTTGTTAGTTCTTTTAGCAATTCATGGTACCTTCAGTAATCTTTGCCAACACCACAACTCAAAAGCATTGACTCTTCTTTGATACTCCTTATTCACTACACAGCTTACGCATGTGTACAAGGCAGTTGAAAATACCATGGATTGGATTAGGCATACTTTAGTCTTCAAGGAGATATCTTTGCTCTTCAGCACTTGAAAGAGGTCTTTTACAGAAGACTTCCCCAATGCAATGTGTCATCTGATGTTTTAACTGCTGCTTCTGTTGGTGTTGATTGCAGAACCAAGTAATGTAAAGTCTTTGACAACTTCAGTCTTTCGCCATTTTTCATAATCTTGCTTATTGGTCCAGTTTTGAGGATTTTTGTTTTCTTTATACTGAGTTGTAATCCATGCTGAAGACTGTAGTCTTTATTCTTCATCAGTAAGTGCTCCAAGTCATCCTCACTTTCATCAGGCAAAGTTGTGTCATCTGTGCATTTCAGATTGTTAATGAGTCTTCCTCCAATCTTGATGCCACTTCTTCATATAGTCCAGCTTCTCAGATTATTTGCCCAGCACGCACAGCAAATAAGTATGGTGAAAGGATACAACCCTGACACAGTCCCTTCCTTATTTTAAACCATGCAGTGTCCCCTTGTTCTGTTTGAACAACAGCCTCCTTGTCTACTCATGATTTGTAGGAAATTGCACTCCAGGTTCCTCATGAATACAATTAAGTGTTCTGGAATTCCCATTCTTCCCAATGTTATAAATAATCTGTTATGATCCACACAATTGAATGCCTTTTCTGTAGTTAATAATAAAACACAAGTCAACATCTTTCTGCCAAGATTCATCTGACATCAGCAATTATATCACTTGTCCCACATCCTCTTCTGAATCTGCCTTGCATATCTGTAAGTTCTCTGTCAATATTTACTTGTGTGTGATAGTAATTACATTGTTCCACAATTTCCACATTCTGTGACATCACCTTTCTTTGGAATGGGTACAAATATGGATCTCTTCCAGTCAGTTAGCCAGATAGCTGTCTTTCCAATCACTTGGCATAGCCAAATGAGAGCCTCCAGTTCTGCATCCGTTTGTTGAAACATCTCAAAGGGTATTCCGGCAATTCCTGGAGCTTTGTTTCTCACGACTTCCTTCAGTGTAGCTTTGACTTCTTCCTTCAATACCATTGGTTCTTGATCATAAGCCACTTCCTGAAATGGATGAACAATGACCAATTCTTTTTGGTACAGTGATTCTGTGTATTCTTTCCATCATCTTTTGATGGTTCCTGCATCATTCAATATATCATCTATAGAATCTTTCAATATTGCAACTTGAGGCTTACATTTTTTTTCTCAGCTCTTTCATCTTGAGAAATGTGGAGCATGTTCTTTCCTTTTGGTTTTCTAACTCCAAGTCTTCACACATTCCATTATAATAATTGGCTGTGGCTTCTCAAGCCAGTCTTTGAAATCTGTTCAGTTATTTTATCTTGTCATTTCTTCCATTTGCTTTAGCTACTCCCTGTTCAAGGGCAAGTTTTAGAATCCCTTCTGACATGCATTTTGGTCTTTTCTTCCTTTCCTGTTTTTCAATGACCTTTTTCTTTCTTCATGGATGATGTCTTGATGTCATCCCACAATCCCTGTGGCTTTCAGTCATTGGTGTTCAATGCATCAAATCTATTCTTTTGATGATCTCTAAATTCAGGAGGGATGTAAGGTCGTATTTTGGCTCTCATGGACTTGTTTTAATTGTCTTTAACTTCAAGTTGAACTTACATATGGGCAGTTGATGGTCTCTTCCACAATCAGCTCCTGGTCTTGTTTTGGCAGAAGATATTGAGCTTCTCCATCAATTCTTGCCAGATGTAGTCAATCTGATTCCTGTGTACTCCATCTGGTGAATTCCACTTGTGTACTATGTATGCTATGTTAGTTATATATACTATGTTAGCTATT
>NW_006921733.1:2186470-2198844 GCF_000298275.1 Orycteropus afer afer
AGTGATACTGCCTCGGAAACCCAAGGAGGGGTCGCTATGAGTCGGGTTTGACTCGACGGCACATAACAACAACAACATACCTATTTATATATTTATATATAATATGTACACAGTTAATGATCTGAAAGTGAAATGTAAATAAAACTTCACAATATTTTACATTTTTATTAACTTAATAAATATAACAGTACTCTAAGTCAATTAAAATAAAATAATGATAATTAAAAGTGAAGTGTGTGCTTAAAACTATTTAGGCACACATTATGGTGTTATTTACTAAGACTATTTTTTTTTTATTTTTAAGAAAAGATTCAGGACATCCTTTTGCTCTTACCCAATTATAATAAATTAACATTATTAAATTCCTCATTCTCCATCACATTTCTATTCTATTCTTCTAAGGTATCATTTGAATACTTTGACATTACATAAACACTTACCGTTACTTTTGTTTTGTTTTGTTTTCTAAAATATATTGAAGGAGTTCTGGTAGCGTAGTGGCTAAGGCACTTGACTGCTAACCAGAAGGCTGGCGGTTCAAACCCACCAGCCACTCCTCAGAAGGAAGGTTGGGCAATCCTACTTCCATAGTGATACTGCCTCGAAAACCCAAAGAGGGGTCACTATGAGTCAGGGCTGACTCGATGGCACATAACAACAACAACAACAAAATATATTGAAGTAAAATGCTAATATTTATTTGGTGAAATTATTTGCAATTTTCTCTATGGCACTGAGAGTTTTGGGAAACAGATCTCTCTTTAATTCTGACTTATTTTACTCTCATATATACACAGAGTTGTTGAATATAAACAAAAACACAAAAAAAAGTTCAAAATCCAGAGAAACAAACTAAACTTACAGCTTGCCTCTGGAACCCAATCATTTCAGGCCTTGGAAAATCATTTAACATTAACTGTAAAACAGTGCCTTTGTTTTGTGACTTGCATTCTTAATTAGATATCATCACCATCACTACCAAAAACCACAAGGAAAGGAGAAAATACTAACAAAAGAGCCTGACCTTCCTTTTAACATAGGAGATTCCTATTTCTAAATTATCTTCCCTTTAAAATACTGCCAGATATTTCCTTAATGAATTTACTTGAATCCTGCCAAGGCTAAAAGGGATTCATACCTATTTTACAACTTGGAATTTGCAGACATATTTGTAAAACATAATTTAAAAATTTTCAAGAAAAACTTTTTTTTTCAAGAAAATACAGACAGAAAAATGCTAACAAATTTGATCAATGGTTGTTAATTTGCCCCATAGGCAAACAGATTCAAAGCCTATGGTCCAAATAGTACAGCTTTTAACAAAATATTTTCTAGTTCTAATTCTAATAGAAGTTTCAAATAGTGGAGTTTGGCTCACTGGCCATAAAAGATGATTAATTTGGGGGAGATTACAGAATTTACAAATACGTGAGGACATTTGAGTCGTTTCAACACTTAGCAGAAGATATCAATGTGTTTTGCTTGTTTATTTGTTTCCATTGGTCTGATCTTGTGACTGAAAAAGAACACAAAGGAGAGAAATTATCATCATCAGTGAGCAGGGCAGTATATGTGACTAGTTAGTTTTAAGTAATGTGGGCATGGATCAGCACCCACTTTTTGCCATTGATAAGAAAACAACCTATATCTTTCTAGTATCTGCTAGAAGCATCTCAATGCAAGGTAAATATGTATACTAAATATAACTGAGGTTCATGTGGCAGAGGACAATGAATAAGGAAGACTGAAGAAGAGTTGATGTTTTTGAGTTGTGGTGTTGACAAAGAATGCTGAAAGTACCATGGACTGCTAAGAACTAACAAATCTGTCCTGAAAGAAAGGCAACCAGAATGCTCCTTGGAAGAGAGAATAGCCAGACTTCATCTCAGCTACTTTTATCATGTTGTCACAAGGGATCATTCCCTGGAGAAGGATATCTTAAAGTGGTGGGTCAACGAAGGAGGGGAAAGCACTCAACAAGATGGATTGACACAGTGGTTGCAATGATGGGCTCAGGTATAACAGGGATCATGAAGCTGGTGCAGGTCTGGGAAGTATTTCATTCTGTTGTACATAAGGTCGCTATGAGTCAGAGATGTCTCCATGACACCTAACAACAACAATTTGGTTTTACATAATTAAAATATATTGTGGGTTTGTTTAATTGAAATGTGTGTCATTTGACTGCTTTAAACAACCTGTGGATGAAACAGGAAGTCTCTGCCCCTTTTCTCAGGTGGGCCCTAGATTTCAGGAGAAGTCTGTGTCCCAATCTTTTACTCTGTTGCACAGAAGTCAGTTTGGAAACAAGTACACAGGAAGATCCTAAACTCTGTCCTTCAAACTCCAAGTAGAGCTCCATGAACAATTTGCCAAGCTATCTGGAAATTAAGCAAACAGGTGGGATACTGCCAATCTTAGATTGTCTGATTCCAACAGCAAAAACAAAATAAGGAAAGGCTGAAAACTGTTTACTTCAGGCCGTTGTTTGGACAAGGAGCCCTGGTGCCACAATGATTAAGCCTTTGTCTGCTAACTGAAAGGTCAGTTGTTCAAACTTGTCAGCATTTCCATTTGGTAAAGGTGTGGCAGTCTGCTTTTGTAAGGACTTAGAGCCTTTGAAATCTTATAGGGCAGTTCTACTCTGTCCTGTAGGGTCACTATGAGTCAGAATCAAATTGATGACACTCAGCTACAACTACCACCACCACCGATCTTTATGAAAGCAGATCATGAAATCTTTCTTCTGTGGAGAGGCTGGTGGTTTCAAATCATTGGTCATTTCATTATCAGTCAAACACTTGACCCCTGCACCATCAGGGCTCCTCTGTAAAGATTACAGCTTAGGAATTTCTAAGAGGAAGTTCTACTCTGTCCTATTCATTCACTATGAGATGGAATTGCCTCAATGGCACACAGCAACATTGCTTGAACAGAAAATGTGGATAGCTGGCTATCTGGTTAACATTTCTTTCCTGGAAACCATTACATTGCATTCTTCTCTTTAGATTCCCTGTCCTCCGCCTTCTTCAACCCTCATTAACATTAATTTTTAAATGCAGGTCATATCCCCCAGGAAAATAATTCATGTTACAGATGTGAAAACTAAAGAACTAAGATAAAGAGAGAACAAGTTCCATTTTAACATATTGTTTCTGATGTGTTTGCTACTGGGTTCCATTAAAGACATTTGTTAAAAAAAAAAAAAAGCCTTTATTTTTCAAGAACTGAGTTTTAGTTGACTATAGTGTGTGTTAACGTGGTATACAATCAGCATCCACATTGGAATTGATGGACCTAATACTAGTTGAAACATCTCAATGTGTATTCCATCAATTCCCGGAGCATTATTTTTCACCACTTCCTTAGTGCAGCTTTTACTTCTTCCTTCAATACTATTGGTTGTTGATCATCCTCCTGAAATGGATGAAGATCTACCAGTTCTTTTTGTCACAGTGACTCTGTGTATTCCTTCCATCTTCTTTTGATGTTTCCTACATCATTCAATATATTGCCCATCAAATCTTTCAATATTGCAACTTGAGGCTTAAATTTTTTCCTCAGTTCTTTCATCTTGGGAAATGTTGAATGTGTTTTTTCCTTTTGGTTTTTCAACTCCAGGGCTTTACACATTTCATTATAATAATTCACTCTGTCTTCTCAAGCTGCTCTTCAAAATCTTCTGTCAGCTTTTTATCTTGTCATTTCTTCCATTTGCTTTAGGTACTCTGTGTTCGAGGGCAAGTTCCAGAGTCTCTTCTTACATCTATTTTGGTGTTTTCTTTCTTTCCTATATATGTTTAATGACCTTTTGCTTTCTTCAGGGATTATATTCTTGATGTCATACCACAATTGCTCTTGTTGTCATTCATTGGTGTTCTATGCATCAAATCTGTTCTTTAGATGGTCTTTAAATTGAGGAGGGATATATTCAAAGTCATATTTTGGGTCATGGACTTGTTTTAATTGTCTTCAAGTTCAACTTGAACTTGCAGTTGATGGTCTGTTCCACTATCAGCTCTTGGCCTTGTTTTGGCTGAAGATATTGAGTTTTTCTATTGCCTCTTGCCACAGATGTAGTCAATCTGATTCCTGTGTACTCCATCTGGTGAAATCCACATGTATAGCCACCATTTGTGTTGTTCAAAAAAGATATTTGTGATGAAAAAGTCGTTGGTCTTGTAAAATTCTATCATGCAATCTCCAGCATTTTTTCTGTCACCAAGGCCTAATTTTCCAACTACCAGTGATTCTTCTTTGTTCCAACTTTTGCATCCCAATCACCAGTGATAATCAGCACCTTTTGAATGCATGTTTGGTCAATTTCAGAAGTTTGTAAAAATCAATTTCCTCATCTTTGGCTTTGCTGGTTGGTGTGCAAATTTGAATAATAATAGTATTAATAGGCTTTCCTTATAGGCATACAGATATTATCTTATCACTGACAGCATTGTACTTCAGGATAGATCTTGAAACATTCTTTGTGATGATGAATGACACATCGTTCCTCTTAATTTGTCATTCCCAGCATAGTATATCATATGGTTGTTTGATTCAAAATGGAATACCTATTGAGATGTTTCAACAAACAGATGCTGCACTGGAGGTATTTACTTGGTATGCCAAGACATTTGGAAGACAGCTAACTGGTGAATTGACTGAAAGAGATCCATATTTGTACCCATGCCAAAGAATAGTGCTCTCACAGGATGAAGAAATTATCAAAGAGTATCATTAATATCGCACACAAGTAAAACCTTACTGAAGATAATTCAAACACAGTTGCCACAATATATTGATAGAGAGCTTCCAGAAATACAATATGGATTCAGAAGAAGACATGGAATGAGGAATATTATTTCTCATGTCAGATGGAACATGGTTGAAAGCAAAGAACACCAGAAAGATGTTTACTAGTGTTTCATTGACTATGCAAAATCATTTGTTTGTGTGGATCATAATAAATTGTGGATGTGGTGGTTAAGTTTGTGTCCACTTGGTTAGGCCTTGTTAAGTGGCTGGGGAGCTGGATGTAGTATTCCCCATGAGATTGGTAATAACTCCATGGTGGAATCTACTGTGAGCAGCTAAGTAGCTGCCATTGGGTATGCGGTCTGCTTCGTGTATATAAGAAACAGCTTTGGGAATGGTCTCTAGCTTATGGCATGCTTGAACCCTGCATGTAGCCATGCCATTGTTTAGCAGCCTTCCATGCTATGCTGACCTTGGGACTTTAAATGGACTTGAATTAATGGCTTGCCATGTGGTTTGGTAACATCAGGACTGTGTCATTTTATTTGGTGACCTTGGACTTGTTAGACTCAGCAGCCAGTAGTTGCCTGGGTGAAGACACACCTCTAGCTTCAGTGGGCCAGGAGGAAGAGGCAAACCTAAAGCACAAGGTTGAAGGGCTTTCACCCAGCCCCTAAAGTCTGGCACTTTGCACTTGGACTTAAAGCCTCCAAATTGTAAGAATAAACTCCTGTTTGTTAAGGTCATCCCATTTGTAGTATATTCTTCTCAGAGCAGCACTAGGTAACCAAAATAGTAGATAACGTTGAGAAGAATGGGAATTCCAGAACACTTAATTGTACGCATGAGGAACCTGTACATAGACCAGTAGGCTTTCATTCGAAAAGAACAAGGGGTTTAAAATCAAGAAGGGAGTGTGTCAAGGTTGTATCCTTTCACCATTTAATCTGTGTGCAGAGCAAATGATCTGAGAAGCTGGACTATATGAAGAAGATTGTGGCATCAGGATTGGAGGAAGACTTATTAAAAATAAGCTGATGACACAACTTTGCTTGCTGAAACTGAAGATGACTTGAAGCACTTACTGATGAAGATTGAAGACTACAGTCTGCAGTGTGGATTATACCTCAATAGAAAGAAAACAAAAACCCTCACAACTTGACCAATAAATAGCATCATGATAAATGGGGAAAAGATTGAAGTTGTCAACGAATTCATATTACTTGGTTCTACAATCAACACAAATGGAAGCAGCAGTCAAGATATCACACAGTGTATAGCATTGGGCAAATCTGTTGCAAAAGACCTCTTTCAAGTGTGGAAGAGTAAAGATCTTCTTGAAGACTAAGGTGTGCCTGACACAAAGTGTGGCATTTTCAATCATCTTACATGCATGTGAGAGCTGGACAATGAATAAGGAAAACCAAAGAAGAGTAGATGCTTTTGAGTTACGGTGTTGGTGAAAAATGCTGAAAGTACCATGGACTGCTAAAAGAACTAACAAATCTGTCCTGGAAGAAGTGCAGCCAGAATCCTCCTTGGAAGTGAGAACCAGCAGACTTTGTCTCACCTACATTGGTCATGTTGTAAGAAAGGACCATTCCCTGGAGAAGGATGTCATGCTTGGTGTTTTGGTTACCACTGTGCTGCTCTAACAGAAAATATCCCACATGGGGTAGCTTTAACAAAGAGTTTATTCTCTTATAGTTTGGCGGCTTTAACTCTGAGTTCAAAATGTCAAGCTCTAGGGGTTGGGTGAAAGCTCCGCAACCTTGGGCTTCAGCTCTGCCTCTTGCTCCTGGCCCACTGAAGCTAGAGGTATCTCTTCATTGAGGCAGCTATTGGCTACTGAGGCTAACAGACTCAAGGTGGACAAATAAAATGGCACACTCCAGATGTTACCGAACAACACAGCAGGGCATTGATTTAAGTCCATTGAAAGTCCCAAGATTGGTAGAGCATTCATGACAGGCTGCTGAACAATGACTAGGCTACATGCAGGATTCAAGTGTGCCACAAGCTACAGACCATCCCCAAAGCTACTTCTTATATATGGGAAGCAGACCACATCCCTAAAGAAGCTACTCAGCTGCTTGTGGTAGATACTACCATGGAGTTGATTGCCAGTCTCATCATGGGGAATAACTATTGCCAGGTTCTCAGCCACTCAAATTGACACACAACCTTAACTACAACATTTGGTAAAGTGGAGGGTCAATGAAAAAGGGGAAGGCCCTCAAGAAGATGGATTGACACAGTGGCTGCAATGAGGGGCTCAGGTATAGCAAGGATCGTGGGGCTGGTGCAGGACCAGACACTGTTTCATTCTGTTGTACATAGGGTCACTATGAGTCAGAGATGACTCGATGGCACCTAACAACAACAACAATACTACTTAGTATCTCAGAACTAAGGGAGAAAGGGAGCATGGTACTCAGCCTCTCCATGATGAAAGAAGAACAAGATCATTTTTGTCAATACTCACAACTGGAATATTTTTCTTATGAATCATAGCTTATAGCTGAAAGTTCTATGTTAATACACCAAAGAAACTGCTAGAATCACATTCATTTTTCAGGCAGCCTAGTTGCATCATTTCCTGTTGACAGAGCCCTGACTACACAGGCCTTGTCTCATTCAACTGCAATTCTCAACAAAGATTTTTAGGTGATAATTTTCCTGGTTGTACTTCTTAGGCATGTTAACTGAAAGATCTTATAAGCGACACTTGGTCTGGGATTCTTTGTTGTTTTTGCATTGTTTAACATTACATTATTTTACTGAACACTCTGTCCTTCTAGAGCTTTCCTCTAACTGGCACTTATTTACAACTATAATGCAATGCTATTTGATGTCATTTAAGATGACCTCTGAAATTTTGCAAAACCTAAAAGTCAATTGATCATCAATATATGATTAAATCGTATTCAGTATATTTTTTAAATTAAGCATGTTGTTATGTGCCGTTGAGTTGTGTCCAACTCATAGTGACACAAGGAGGCTTGGGTTTCCAAGGCAGTATCACTATAGAAGTAGATTGCCCAATCTTCTTTCCAAGGAGTGGCTGGTGGGTTTGAACCACCAACCTTCTGGTTAGCAGTCAAACGCCTTAGGCACTAAACTGAATTAAACATAAGCAGTGTAAAACATAATAAAAAAGCAAAAGGAATGATGAACATATAAAACATTTTTAAATATATATATATATATATATATATATATATATATAGTGATATTTGGGTGAAAGATTACAGAGAAAACTCACTTACCATATAGCATCTCACATACACTTTGTCTCATGACATTGACTACAATTTAACACAATACAACAGCTCCCCTCCCACTTTCTCCCCACAGTTGCCTCTTTCCTGTGTCCTTCTCTCCATGCACTCCTGCCACTTTGGCTGTCTCTCTGTGCATACAGAGCCCTTCTATTCTCCCAAGATTGTTTTCTCCAGGGAGTGTATCTACCTACTGTAAATGTTCACCTCGTATGCCTGTCATGTGTTTGGCTGGAAGCCACAGGTGTGGGTTCAATTCCAAATCTGAGTGGCAGCTAGGGGACATATTCTCAGTTGTTCCATCAGGCTCTATCAGACTAGCAAACCTGGTCCCCCTTTTTTATTTTTTTTTCAAATGATTTTGAGTTCTCTTCTACATGGTTCTCCCACTCTATCCAGGATCTCCTACATAGATCCTCCTCCAAGTGGTTGACAGTGGTAGCCAGGCACCATAGTCATATGGGCTGAGGATAGCATGGGGTACCAATCTCTTGGACTAATTGTTTCCATGCATCTTTGGATTTCTTCATTCTTCTTTGTTCTGCAAAATGAAAGTCCCATTGTTGCATCTAGATGACTTCTTGCAAGCTTTTAAGAGCCCAGCCACTACTCAACAAAGTAGGATGTGGAACAATGATTTGTGTAGTATGTTACGTTAATTAAGCTTGATATCCCCTGCGACTATGGTCTCAAGCCCACAGGTCCAACTACTTGCTCCCTCTGTGTAGCTGGCTGTGGCCAAGAAGTGACTATAGCCTTGCCCCTTGTCAGCTCTACTATATACCTGGAAATTCTTATAGAACATACAAATACACTTGTAGAATCCCATGTAGGGTCTGCCAACCCTATACATGGGATCACTTCCCCCTGCATAGACATACCTAATAGTTCAGCTTCTCCACCCATCTATCCACCCATATATCCATGTTTGCCTTTACTGACAACACAGTACTATATGTGCAAAAGGGTTCATCTTTTTTGCCTATACCTCCCATAGACCTCTCTGTGTCTTCCTCTTCCTCAGTGTCACCATGGTAATCAGTCACATTTGGTACATTGCCCTTCTCTTCACCCAAGACAATACTTGTCTCTACCTATCTAAAAAGTATTCTCTCCTCTCCCCTTCAACCTCTGGTAACCAACAAAGAAAATTTCCTTCCATAGATGAACTTTTCCTTGACTGTTTAAAATAATGGACTAATATAATATTTGTCCTTCTGTGATTGACTTAGTTCACTCAGCATAATGTCCTCCAAGTTCATCCACCTTATGCAGTGTTTTGCAGATTCTACTTTATTCTTTAGGGTTGCATAGTATTCCATTGTCTGTATATACCATGGTTTGGTTATCCATTCTTTTGGCGATGGGAACCTAGGTTGTTTCCATTTTTGGATATTGTAAATAGTGCTTCAATGAACATGGGTGTGCATATATCTGTTCTTGTCATGGCTCTCACTTCTTTAGCGTATATACCTAGTAATGGAATAGCTGGGTCAAATGGTATTTCTAATTCCAACTTTTTAAGGAATCACCACACTGCTTTCCACAGTGGTTGTACCATTTTACAGTCCCACCAGCAGTGTATGAAAGTCCCAATCTCTCTTCATCCTCACCAGCATTTGTTATTTTTTGTCTTGTTGAACTTTGCTACTGGTGCTGGGGCAAGTTGGTGTCTCACTGTTGTTTTGATTTGCATCTCTCTAATGGCTAATGATTGTGAGCATTTTTTCATATAAAACATTTTAAGATAATTTTTAAATAATGAAGGGGAAAAGGTGGATTAAAGCAAGTCTCAGGATATAGAGACCATTTTTTTTTTATTTGAATTTTTCCTACCTATGGAGGGTTATTTTAAAATGTTGAGCTCCTCCAACATTGAACTTCATCAGCAGAGAACTTAATTCACCAAATATCAAGGCTTTTTCCCAATTCTGGACTTTGCTTGTGGATTTCCTACCATTTCTTTCCACATAGCCTTTCAAACCAGCAAGTTCCCAGGTACCATTTAAGTGTTAATTTATTCACATAATAGTCACAAGGCAACACATTACCTCTTGTTTTCTCATTGTGTGTGGGGTGTGGATAAGCCTCATTGTATTTTCATTCTTAATTATGAAGAATAAGGATCTAGAATAACACCACCCCACATCTTATTCCTGCTCTGATGTTGGCCTGTGACCTGGAGCAGGCTGCTATATCCTCACCTGTCCTCTCCTCTACAGAGTGGGAAAGGCATGACTACCTATTCCCAAGTCAGTGGAAATAACTGAGAGCACCTAGCACAGTTCCTGACTCAAAGAACAATCAATGTCATCTTTTATTCTTATAATTCAATTCCTAAATATTTTTAACTGTGATTTGAAGATTATCAGTCTGCTAGGTTCAACTTGGAGATATGTTTTTTGGTATTTCCTGGGTACTTTTCCCAGTTTCAGCTAAATGAAAAAGAGAAATCGATAAAGCCTCTGTCCCAACCACTGTATGAAAGTTAATTCACTGTATGAATGCTCTCCTGGGCTTTCTTTCTCTTACTATCTGCCCTGATTTACGAGGTGAAGAGTGACAGCAAGATGGAGATTAAACAGCCAGAGAAGTTGGCAGAGTCCCTATGTGCTCTGCAGTCTTAAAAGATATAAGCAGAGGAAAAATTAAAAGCACTATCAAGGAAAGATAGCTGGCTTGTCTGGACCAAGGCATTTAAGCTGCAAGAGAGTGACAAGTGATCAGTGATAAGTAATTTCAGAGGAGACCTTCTGGTTTCTCAGTGTTACACTGTCCTTTTGTTCTGTCCTAGCATTTGTTCTTCCAGTCAATTGCTGGTCTGCGGATTCTTTACCTCTCTGACATAGCTCTCTATCTCCACATACCAGCCCCCAACCATGTGCATGCCTGCCATCTGTCCCCCAGCTCCCACTCTATTCCTTGCCATGGTAGCACCAACTCACCATGCTGACAAAGTCCCCCTCAACACCCTTACTCTCCTATTCTGACCATGGATTTCCTGGGTGATGCAAATGGATTTTCACTCCTAACCAAAAGTTTGGAGGTTCAAATCCACCCAGAGGATCCTTGGAAGAAAGTGGAGATCTACTTCCAAATAAATCAGCCTTTGACCAACCTATGGAACAAAGTTCTACTCTGATACACGTGGAATCACCGTGAGTCAGAGTTGTTTCCAGGGCAACTAATATCTTTTAATAGTGACCTTATCTACCTTATCTTCAAACACATTGCAAACCCCTTGAAGGCAGAGTACCAGCATATCTTTGCATTAACCAATATTAAATTTTTCTTTTTCTACTTATTGATATCTTATCAATTTCAAAGAAGACAATTGAAGACTGTTGAGCTGATTATGGACTTTTTCTCCTATAATTACTTCCAATGCACTGGACTGGAGGTCAGACAGCACAGTTTCCTATCTCAGTTCCACAGGAGTCAACTATCTGCTTGTGGGAAAATACTTGCACCCATATTGAGCCTTTGTTTCTTCATGAATGCAATGATAATAACAAAAATAACTTCCCATAATTGTTTATTTTTGACAATTTTAACAGTAGCAGACAGGTTAATGGACTGGATTGCACATTTTCCCTTTGTAGATGCAATAAACTCTCTTTGGATAAAGAATCATACTTGTCATACTTACTTTTTTCTTGATTACTTTCCTAGCTAATTTTTATCCTTCAGGATTGCTGTTTCTGTAGATTGAATTGTGTTGGAATACAAACAATATACCTGTGGATGTAATCCTGTTTGGAAGTAGTGTTTTATCCTATGTTAATTAGATCATACCCAAGCAAGATAGATTCTAAGCTTAATCAGTTTTAAGTTATAAAAGTAGCAGATTAGACACAGAGGCATGCACACATAAGGGATGGCAGATGAGAAGATTATGTACAAACTAAGGAACCAAAAAGTGCCCAAAACTACCAACAATGGTAGACCTCACCTACTTAGGTCATGTTGTCAGAAGGGACCATTCTCTGGAGAAGATTCTCATGCTTGGTAAAGTGGAGGGTCAATGAAGGAGGGGAAGGCCCTCAACAAGATGGATTGACATGGTGGCTGCAGTGATGGGTTCAGGTATCATAGGTATTGTGAGTCTGGCACAGGACTGGGCAGTGTTTCATTCTGTTGTACATAAGGTCGCTGAGTTGGAGATGACTTGATGGCACATAACAACAACAACAACCAACAAGGGATGAATTGACAAAGTTAATTTGGACTTTTAGGCTCTAGAATTGTGAGAAAATAAATTTCTGTTCTTTAAAGTTTATGTATTGGTTTAACTGCAGCACTAAATAATAAAGACATCTTTCTCTCTGTCTCTCAAGATAT
>NW_006921733.1:2199009-2209082 GCF_000298275.1 Orycteropus afer afer
TATATCAGAGCCATAAGTAGCTCTGGTTGGTGGTTCAGTGGTTTAAGGTATTTAGCTGCTAACCAAACATTTGATGGTTCAAACCCATCAGCTTCTCCACAGAAGAAAAATGAGGCAGTCTGCCTCAGTAAAATCTTACAGCCTTGGAGATCCAATGGGGGTTGTTATAAGTTGGAATTAACTCAGTGGCACTAAGTTGTCAAATCATGTAAAACTTTCAAACTTGCAGGCATCTTGTAGTTAATCTTGTCTGAGATTTTCATTGTATTGATTTGGTTGAGTGTGTGTAAATAAGAAACTCTAGGGACAGAGGCCAACAACATTCAGGATTCCCTAAAAATTTTCATGAACTTTACCTTAATTATCCACAATGTCTTCACAATGAAGATGCAAGATAGATTTCCTTGTGACTGTGGCAGAGGGAGAGGAGGATTAAACATTGTCAAATACATTTAGAGTTTTTTCAATGAAAAAACTACTCTAAAGAGAGGTCTGAACAGCCACTCCTAGGAAGAAAGACTGGGCAATCTACTTCTGTAGAGATACCACCTCAGAAACCCAAGGAGGGATTGCTATGAGTAGGAATTGACTCGACAGCCCTGAGTTTGGTTTGGTTTTGGTTCTGCCAGTTGAGGGAAGGGCATTCCTCCAACTCCAGCCCTCTCTAGTCCCTAAGGGGCGGGTGGGCATAGTCATCAGAGATTGGGTTTCAAGGAAAGAGGTGGAGAATACTATAGCCAGGAATACAAATAGGGATAATGAGGGAGTTATTCCACTAGACAGACACCTGAGAGGGTCAAGGCCCAGAGGCACAGACCCAGGAAAAACTGAGATCTAACTGTATAGTTAGTATGTGAGCTGCTGTATGGAAACCGAATTTACTCCGTAAACTTTCACCCAAATCACAATAAAAATTATATATATATATATACACACACACATACATACATACATATATATAGTTTCAAGCTTTGAGTAGCAATACGGAAGGATTCTATGAGCAAAATATTGAGCAAAAGAAGATGGAAAGAATACACAGAGTCAGTGTATGAAAACAAATTTGTCAGCATTCAACCTTTCAGAGAGTAATATATGCTGAAAAACTGATGATACTGAAGGAAGAAGTCCATGCCACAGTGAAAAAAATGGTGAAAAACAAGTCTCCAGAAATTAACCAAATACCAATTGAAATGTTTTAGCAAATGAATGCAGGACTGCAGGTGTTCAATCGATGCCAAGACATTTTCAAGACAGCTACCTGACTAACCAATTGGAAGAGATTTATTCCTACAAATGTTGATGCAACAGAATGCAGACATTATTGAACAATATCATTAATATCACATCCATGTAAAAGTTTAATGAAGATAATTCAAAAATGATTGCAATAGTACATTGACAAGGAACTGCTAGAAAGTGAAGCTGGGTTCAGAAGAGGATGTGGAATGAGGGATATGATTGTTGATGTCAGATGGATCTTAGCTGAAAGCAAAGAATACTACAAAGATATTTTGCTGTGTTTTATTGACTGTGCAAAGGCATTCAATTGTGTGTATCATAAAAAATTATAGATTACATTGCAAATAATGAGAATTGTACTAAATTAGAAACTGTACATAGACTAAGAGGCAGTCTTTCAAATGGAATAAGGTGATACTGCATGGGTTAAAATCAGGAAGTGTGTGTCGAGGTTATATCCTTTCACCATCTTTATTCAATATATATGCAGAGAAAAGAATCCAAGAATCTGGAGTGCATGAACAAAAATGTGGTATTAGGATGGGAGAATGACTCACTAACAACCTGCAATATTCAGATGATACAACCTGCTTACTGAAAGTGAAGAAGATTTGAAAAACATGCTGATGAAGATGAAAGACTACAAACGTCAAGTATGGATTACACCTCAACAAAAGGAAAAGAAAAAATCATACATTTGGACCAATAAGCAACATCATGATAAAAAGAATGAAGACTGAAGTTGCCAAGGATTTAATTTTACTTGGATCCACAACCAATGCCCATGAAAGCAGCAGTCAAAAAAAAAAAAAAAAAAATCAAACTATTTATTGCATTGATCAAAGCTACTGCAACAGATCTTTTGAAAATGTTACAAAAACAAAGATGTCACCTTGAAGAATAAGGTGTGCCTTACATAAGCCATGGTATTTTCAGCATGCAAAAACTGTACAGTGAATAATGAAACTGGAAGAGAATTGATGCTTGAATAATCATGGGTACAAAGAATATTAAATATACCATGAACTGCCAGAACAAGTAAATCTATCTTGAAGAAGTATAGCCAGATTGTTCCTTAGAAGAACGATGGTGAGATTTTGTCTCATATACTTTGGATATGTTATCAGGGGGGACCCAGCCCTTGGAAAACTTTTGGTAAAGAATGTTTGGTAAAATAGAGGATCAGTGAAGAAGAGGAAAATACTCAATGAAATGGACTGATACAGTGGTTGCAACAATGGAATCCAGCATAGCAATGATTGTGAGGATAACACAAGGTCAGGTAGTGTTTTGTTCTGTAGTACACAGGGTTGTTATGAATCAAAATCAATTTGACATTAACAGCAACAACAACGTAGTCTGAATAACATGCATCCTTACAATAAATGCCTATTTCCCCTGAACTTATTACTCAATATAGTATGTCTGCTTTCCAAAAACAATTATAACACATGACAAAAG
The DNA here is from genome assembly GCF_000298275.1 of Orycteropus afer afer. NCBI lineage: Eukaryota > Metazoa > Chordata > Mammalia > Tubulidentata > Orycteropodidae > Orycteropus > Orycteropus afer. The sequence goes on from NW_006921733.1 coordinate 2,201,710, forward strand.
GGAAGGAAAAAAAACAGTCTGAAGAGAAAAAACAGTCATCAGAACAAGACTCACATGTGACACAAATGTTAGAATTAACAAACAAGGGATTTAAAATAACTATGCTTATAGAATCTCTGGTCATAGTGCCTAAGGCATTTGGGTACTAACTGAAAGGCTGGTGGTTCAAGCCCACCAGCCACTCCTTGGAAGGAAGACTGGACAATCTACTTCCATAGAGACACCACACCACCTCATAAACCCAAGGAAGTGTCAGTATGAGTCAGAACTGATTCGTAGGCAGTGAGTTTTTTTGATTTTTTTAATGATCAAACTATTTTTTTAAAAAAGGAGCTCTGGTAGTATAATATCTAAGGCACTTGACTGCTAACCAGAAGGATGGTAGTTCAAATTCACCAGTCACTCTTTGGAAGGAAGGGTGAGCAATCTACTTCCATAGTGATAGTGCCTTGGAAACCCAAGGAGGGTCGCTATGAATCGGGTCTGACTTAATGGCAAATAACAACAACAACAACAAGAATTTATTAAAGGCTCTAATGGAAAAAGCAGAAAACATTTAAGAATGCATGAGTAATTTAAAGAGAGTAATGGACACTGTAAGAAAGAATCTAAAGGAAATGTTGTAAGTCAGAAACACTGTAACAAAAATGAAGCATGCTTCTGATCAGTAGACTGGACATGGCTTAGAAAAGAATCAGTGAGCTTGAAAAAGAAACGAGTCAGATAGATCTATAAAAACTTCCAAATTGAAATGAAAAGGGGGGGGGAATAATGAAAAATAAAATACAAAACAAAAACAGAACAGAATATTAATCACAAGCTGTGGTAAAATTCTAAAAAGTATAACACACATGTAGTTGGGATAACAAAAAAGAAAAAGAAAAAAAACAGAAGAAATATTTGAAGTTATAATAGCTAAGAACTTTACAAAATTAATGACATGCCAAGCCCCATGTGCAGGAACTTAGAGAACCATGGAGCACTTAGTGGGTTTGAACCACTGACAACAGACAAATGTCTTATCCACTGCACCACCAAAGTTCCTTACAGAACATAAAGAAGGAAAAATACCAAAATAAATGAATAATAAAAATGAATAAATCATGAAATAAATCAATAAATACACACACACTCCCAGACACATCATAATCAAACTTTAGTAAAACAAAGGCTAACGGAAGTAATAGGAAGAGCCAGAAAGGAGGAGAAAGAACTTTAACTATAGACAAACAAGAACAAGAACTACAGTTCACTTGTCATCAGAAACCTTTCAAGTTAGAAAAGTGTGGAGTGAAATACTTAAAATTTTGAAAGAAAAATTTTAAATACCAAATTAGATTTCAGTATCCTTTAAAAATATTTTGCAAATCATATTGTCCTTCAGAAGGAAAATTAGGTTAGAAAAAACAAAAAACAGTAGACATTTCCTGCAAGAAATGTTAAAAGATGTTCTTCAAGCAAAAGTAATGTATACAGGTGAGAAACTCTCTTCAACACTAAGAAAGAAGGAGCAAAAGAGAAAGAAAAGAAGATAAAGTGCAACATTTTATTTTTCTTATTCTTAGTTGATATAAAAGATAACTTTTTAAAAGTAAAATCAGTAATAATGCTTTGGGTGATTATAGCACAGAGATCAGTGAAATTGATAACTGTGATGTCACAAGCAATGGGATAAAGATATTGGGAATATTCTGTTATGATGTACCTGTATTACACGTAAGTAATATTATGTTATTTTAAGATAGCCATAATTTAAATACACACACACACACACACACATATAGTAAACTTTAAGGCAACCCATAAAAATTCTTTGTTGTTGTTGTTGTTGTTGTTATGTGCTGTCGAGTTGGCCCCGACTCATAGCAACCCCTCCTTGGGTTTCTGAGGCAGTATTGCTACGGAAGTAGGATTGCCCAACCTTCCTTCCGAAGAGTGGCTGGTGGGTTTGAACCACCAGCCTTCTGGTTAGCAGTCAAGTGCTTTAGCCACTATGCTACCAGAGCTCCTAAAAAATTCTTTAAAATTTAATTTATATACTGAGAAAGAAGATGAAATGAAATCATACAAAACGCTCAAAACTAGCAAAGGCAGAAAAAGAGAGAAACAACAACAAAAAAGAAAATATCAATTTACACTAAATAAAAGAAATAGATTGTAAGAGCATTAAAAGAAAAAGAAACAAAATCCAACTATGTGTGGGTCTAGAAGAAAATCACTATAAATATAAAGACCCAGATCAAAAGTAAAAGGATAGAGAATGATATACCATGCTAAGACCAATCAAAATAGAAAGCACAAGCGTTTTATTAATTTCAGACAAAGCTGACTTCAAAATAACCAAAATTAAAGAGGAACATTTTATAATGATAAAAGTGCTCAGTTCTCTATATAGAGGAACTATTGTGGCACACATGTTAAGCACTCAGTTACTAACATGAAGATTGGTGATTTGAATCCATCAGTTTCTATGTGGAAGAAAGATGTGGCAGCTTTCTTCTGTAAAGATTTCCAGTCTTGGAAACCCTATAGGGGTCCTACTATACGACTATATGACAGTTCTACTCTGTCATAGGGTCACTATGAGTCAGAATTGATTCAATAGCAACAGGGTCTGTAAGCTGACATAACAATCCTGAATGTGTATGTGTATAACAATATATCAGCAAAATACATGAGGCAAAAAAGTTAAAGAACGTAAGGAATAAATAGACCAGAAGGCACTTGACTGCTAATCAGAAGGCTGGAGGTTCAAACCCACCAGCCAATCCTCGGAAGGAAGATGGGGCAATGTACTTCTGTAGTGATACTGCCTTGGAAACCCAAGGAGGGGTCGCTATAAGTCGGGTCTGACTCAACGGCACATAACAACAACAACAACAACTATTATGTTAGACACTTCAACATCCTTCTATCATTAGGTGATAGATACAGCAGAAAGAATATTAGTATGGACATATTTGAGTTTAATAGCATTATCAGCCAATGGGATCTAAGTTACATTTACAGAATATTTCATTCAGCGATAGCCGAATACATATTTTCCTCAAGTCTACATGGACTATTCACCAAGGTATATCACATCTTAGGCCATAAATTATACATTAACAAATTTAAAAGAATAGAAATTATATTTTTTCATACCATCAAGGAATTAAATGAGAAATAAATAATAGAAAGATAGCTAAACAATTCCAAATATTTGAGGCTAAATAACACATTTCTAGATAGCACATGAGTCAAAGAAGTCTCAAAAATATTAAAAATATATTTTGAACTAAAGGAAAATTCAACTTATCAAATTTGTGAGTTGCAATAAAAATAGTATTTAGAAAGAAGTTTTTATCATTAAATGCTTATACTAGAAAATGAGAACTATCTAAAATCAATAACCTAGGTTTCCACTTTAGTGAGCTAGAGAAATAAGTTCAGTTTAAGCCTAGAGCAAATTAAAGAAAAGAAATAATAAAATAACCATTAAAAATTAGAACAAGAATAAATGAAATTCAAAAAGGAAATCAGTAGAGAAGAGCAAAATTAAAAGTCAATTTTTAAAAGATCTATAAAATTGATGAACTCAAGCCATTCTAATAAAAATAAAAAGGGGGGCTGATGAGAAAAGAGAAAAGATACAAGCTATCAATATCAGAGATGAAAAAGAGCTTATAAGTACTGATCTCATGGACAGTAAAATAATAAAAAGAAATAGTACAAAAAGTTCTATGCCCACAAACCTATTAACTTGAATGAAATTCCTTAAAGACATACACTTGAAAAAACTCACAGGGAAAAATAGACTGAATATCTATTATTTGTTAATATGTATTAACAGAGTTAAACTAATAATACCTAATGACCTTACAAAAAATTTTCTGGTGAATTCCACTAAACATCTAACAAAACAATAACACAAATTCTCCATATTCTCTTCCAGAAAATAATAATGGATGTGATAATTTCCAACTTATTTTATGAGAATGTTGTTAGGTGCTGTTGAGTTGGTTCTGACTCATAGTGACCCTATGAAACACTACCCAGTCCTCCTCAATCTTCACAATCCTCAGTATGCTAGAGCCCATTGCTGCAGCAACTGTGTCAATCTATCTCATTAAAGGTATTTTGCAGAAAAAGCATTTGACAAAATCCAATATCCATTCATGATGAAGTTATTAGCAATTTAGGAATAGAGGTGGATTCCTCAACTTGATAAAGAACATCAAAAACTTACAGTTAGCCTCATACTTAATGTTGATGCACTGGACTTTCCCCCTATGGTTGGGAACAAGGCAAAGTTGCCTTCTCCCATGAGTACTATTCACCATCATATCAGAAGTCCTAGGTAAGACAATAATAATAAGATAAAAGGTAAAGAAAGATGGCATCATACAGAGAGTCCTCATGTTCAGTCCCTTTTCCAACTAAGATTTAAGTAAGGTAAAACAGATACAAAAAAGTGATACTGGAGTTATGAGCAATTAAGGAGAAGATAAAGTATTAGATCCAGTGAAGGAGAAAGAAAGGAGCAGGTTAAATGACTGGGAAAAATAGGCAGTCCCACCCAAGTGGTGGAGACAGAGAGGAGTCATTACAAATACAAAAGAGGTTGTGGAGGAGGGAAAGAGGAAGAAGAAGGAAAAAAAAAAAAAACAGAAACAAAATATTGTGGAACCCACAGGTGTTGGGGACTCAGAATAGCCACATCGAGAGTTTTTCAAAGTTAGCTGGGGCTTTGAGTGGAAACAAAGATCTTATAGGGAAATGGATCAAGAACACCCTTGCTTTGGGCTGGGCTTCCACAGAGACAGGAAGGGAGTAGGGGAAAGGGAGATACTTCATCCAAGGAGGCAAAGCCACAGAGTGGGTGCACAGCAGTGGGCTCTTGTCAAATTCTTGGCAATCCTTTTTGGCAAAGAGAGGATCTGTGCATGGGATTTTGCAGATTGTCAATTCATGTGGAAAGGGGTGGCCCTTTGTCATCCTGGGCAACTGCTGGGTTTGAACTGTGAGACTTTGATTGACAGCTGGGCATTAGCAGCAGCAGAGAGGCCTAGAAGTATGTAGGCTGTCTTGCCTATGCCTGTATTGCTGACTGAATTATCTGATTCTAAATGCAGAAAACTCCTTCTTCCTTTCTATCCTGGGGTACACTTCTGGCACATTTTTTTTTTATTCTTTTCATTTTTCTCCCCTACCTCACCCAATAGGAGCTCTGGTAGCATAGTGGCTAAAGCACTTGACTGCTAACCAGAAGGCTGGCGGTTCAAACCCACCAGCCACTCCTCGGAAGGAAGGTTGGGCAATCCTACTTCCGTAGTGATACTGCCTCGGAAACCCAAGGAGGGGTCGCTATGAGTCGGGGGTCGACTCGACGGCACATAACAACAACAACAACAACAACCTCACCCAATAGAAGGGACTTATTAAACCTCCACAATGTGACTATAGCTACTATACTGAACACCTCAACCAATAGACAGATAACACCAATAGCTCCTGATCATCCCAACTACAAATCATATTCACAAGGAGCAAAGACCTGCACCCATATCCCCATGAGTGGATTCCACCAACACAGAGAGAGCTGGAGAGGAACCCAGTACAGCCAAGTTAATAACCAAAGAAGTACACCTGCCACACACTTCCAGACATAGTAAAACATAAAATCAGAGTGAAACAAATCAATACATAACTAACAATTAAAGATAACAATTTCAAAATGTCTAGGAAACAACAGACAACATCAAATAATATGTATATATATATATATATACAGGACAAGATTATAGGAAGAAAAACCTAGACAAAAAATTATTATGTATCTTGGAGGAAGAACAAGCAGTAGAAATATCTCAGAAGGGATTCAGAAAGTATATATATATATAGGATCCTCCAAGAGCTCAAGGAAACCATAAACAGCAACAATGAGAAGACAGAGCGTAGCCTGGAAGAAATCAGGAAAATCATTCAAGAACAAAATTACAAAATAAATACACAATTAGAATTCATACAAAAACAGCAATTAGAAATCCAGAATATGAACACTAAAATAACAGGGATAGGTGAAACAGTGGAAAGACAAACGAGTATACTAGAACTAGCTGAAGAACCCATTTCCTGGGTACAAGACAAATCCTTTGACAACAGCCTGTATGAAAAAAAAAAAAAAAATCAGAACAAAGATTTAGGAGAAATGAAGAGAGTCTAAGAGTTATTTGGGATGACATAAAAAGGAACAACATATGCCTGATTGGAATACTAGAATAAGAAGAAGCAAAAAAAAAAAAAAAAAAAAAAACCTAAGAAAACTGTCAAAGACTTGCTAACAGAAAATTCCCCACATATAAGGAAGAAAAGATATCCATCCAAGAAACTCAAAGAAACCCACACAGGATAGATCCCAAGAGAAAATCACCAAGACATATCACAATCAGAATTTCCAAAGCCAAATACAAAGAAAGAATCTTGGAAGCAGCTCAGGAAAAATGAATAAATAAATAAAAATATCACCTACAATGGATAACCTGTATGACCAAGCTGTGATTGCTCAGCAGAAACCATGTAGGCAACAAGGTCATGGGATGGCATATAGAACCTTGAAGGAAAAGAATTGTCAACTAAGAATTATATATCCAACCAACTGTTCCTCAGATATGAGGGTGAAATCAAGACATTCTCAAATAAACAGAAATTAAGGGAATTTGTGAAAATCAGAACAGACTTACAAGAAATGCTAATGGGAGTCCTTCTAACAGAGAACCCACAACAGAGAACAACAAATTGAAATCAAAACACTTGACACCACCACCTAGAAACCAAACCCGAAAAAATTTCTCAAAATAAGCTCATGAAAAATGTAAATAAATAAAGGAATCAATCTGTAGATGACACCAGCAACAAAGCAAATAGAGGGAATAAAATTTTAGTTACCAAACTTCCAAATGGAGAGGAAGACAGGGCAATGTCTTTATAGAACATAATTTTCCAAACACAGGGAAGTAAGAATTTACTTCAGAACCACAAAGAAAATTAACAATCCTTCTAAGCACACTTAGAAAGAAGAAAATACTAACACTTAATAACAGCAAAACAACAATAATGAAGAAAAGACAAAAAAACCCTTGATAACAAAATGAACGCAGAATAGAAAAATATGTGGAACAAGGAAATCACACAACTACAGCAACAACAACAATAAACATGAAATGACAGCAATAAATTCATATCTATCACTAATTACACTCAATGTGAATGGACTAAATGCACCAGTCAAGAGAAAGAGTGGCAGATAAGATAAGAAGACTTACCAATATGTTGCCTACAAGACACTCACCTGAAACACAAAGATTAAACAAAAAATTAAAACTTGGAGTTCC
>NW_006921733.1:2223784-2232584 GCF_000298275.1 Orycteropus afer afer
GTCCTGGAGGAAGTGCAGCCAGAATGCTCCTTGGAAGCAAGAATGGCCAGACTTCGTCTCACCTATTTTGGTCATTTTGCAAGACCATTCCCTGGAGAAGGATGTCATGCTTGATAGGGTGGAGGGCCGTCGAAAGAGAGGGAGGCCTTCAACTAGATGGATTGACATGGTGGCTGCAATGATGGGCTCAAGTATAGTAGGGATTGTGGGGCTGGCATGGGATCGGGCAGTGTTTCGTTCTGCTGTGCATGGGGTTGCTATGAGTTGGAAGTGACACGATGGCATTTAACAACAACAAAAACAACATCCAATATCATATATAGGGTTGGCAGAAAATGGTCCTATAAGTTTATGTGAATGATCAGAATTCCCAGGTGTATAGTAGAGCTGACCAGGGGCAAGGTTGTGGTCACTGCTTGCTCACAGCCAGCTAACCAGAGTGACCAAGTTGTTGAACCTGCGGGCTTGGGACCACAGTCACAGGGGACATCAAGCTCAATTGGCATAACATACTATACAAAACATTGTTCCACCTCTTACCTTGGTGAGTAGTGACTGGGATCTTAAAAGTTAGCAAGCTGCCATCTAGATGCAATGACGGGTCTCTCCTTGTCAAGAGCAAAGAAAAATGAAGAAAACCAAAATTCATGGAAACAATTAGTCCTAGTGACTGGCACACCATCCGAACTGCAACCTATACAACTATGAGACCAGAAGAACTAGATGGTGCCCGACTATCACTGTCATCCACTTGGAATGGATGTAGGAGATCCTTGATAGAGAGGGAGAACAATGTGGAACAAAACTCAAAATCATTTGGAGGAAAAAGAAAAAAAAAAAAAGGTGGGGACTGGGTTTGCTGGTCCAATAGAGCCTGGTGTAACCACTGAGACTATGGCCCCTAGCTGCCCTTCAGGTCTGGAATTGAACCACACCTATGGTTTCCAGCCAAACAAAGTACCGGCATGTGAGTTAAACATTTACCTCAAGTAGACACACGCCTTGGAGAGAACAATCATGGGAGAAGGAAGGGATGCTTATGCACAGGGAGACAGTTAAGGGGGCAGGAGAGTATGGAAGGATGGACACTGGGAAGAGGTAACTATGGGAGGGGAGCTGTTGCATTGTGGTAAACTGTGGTCAATGACATGAGACAAAATGTATGTGAACTGCTGTATGGAAAGTGAATTTGCTCTGTAAATCTTCACCCAAATCACAATAAAAAAAAAAAAAAAAGTTAAAACTTAAGGAGTGGAAAAAAAAAATATCAAGCTGATGGCAACCAACAAAGAGCAGGAGTGGAAATATTAATTTTTGATAAAATAGACTTTGCGGTGAAAAACAGTATAAGGGATCAAGAAGGACACTACACAATGCTAAACCGGTCAAAGACCAAGAGGAATTACCATAATAAATATTTGTGCACCCAATGAAAGAAATCCAAAATACATAAAACCAATATTAACTGAAGTGAAAAGAAAAATAGACTCTTCTACAATAGTAGTAGACTTTAACACACCACTTTCAAGGAGAGACAGAACAACTACAAAAAAAACCTGAACAAAGATACAGAGGAACTCAACACAATCAATCAAGTTGATCTCATAGACATATACAGAGCTCTCCAAACAACAAAAGCACAATATACATTCTTCTCCAATGTGCCTGGATCATTCTCAAGAATATACCATGTGTTAGGGAACAAAACAAGCCTCAAATTCAAAAACATTGACATACTACAAAGCATCTTCTTGGATCACAATGCTATAAAATTAGAAATTAATATGAGGAAGACAAAGGAAAAAAATCAAATATGGAGCAACTGAATAATACACTATTCAAAAACTACTGGGTAACAGAAGAAATTAAGTGTGGAAAAAAAAATTCCTAGAAACAAATGAAAATGAAGATACAACTTACCAAAACTTTTGGGATACAGCAAAAGCAGTACTCAGACGTCATTTTATAGCAATGAGTGCACACATCAGAAAAGAGGAAAGAATGAAAATCAACATTTTAACACAACTCCAACAATTAGAAAAAGAACAATAAAAGAAACCTACAGTATCCAGAAGTGTTCTGGTTATCTAGTGCCACTCTGACAAAAATCTACCACAAATGGGATGGCCCTAACAAACAGGAGTTTATTCTCTTACAGTTTGGAGGTTTTAAGTCCAAGTTCGAAGTTCCATGCTCTAAGGGCTGTCTGAAAGCCCCTCGACCTTGGTTTTCAGCTCTGCTTCTTGCTCCTGGCCCACTGAGCTAAAGGCATATCTTCACTCAGACAGCTACTAGCTGCTTAGGCTAACAAGCCCAAGGTCAACAAATAAAATGGCACTGTCCTGATGTTACCAAACCACATGGCAAGCCACTGATCCAAGTCCAGTGAAGGTCCCAAGACTGGCAGAGCATGGCAGGCTGTTGAACAATGACTCAGCTACATGGAGGGTTCAAGCGTCGCATAAGCTAGAGACCATTCCCAAAGCTGTTTCTTATACATGGGAAGCAGACCACATTCCTGAAGCAGCTACACAGTTGCTTTTAATAGGTCCCACCATGGAGCTGATTCCCAGTCTCATCATGGGGAATAACTACCACCAGCTGCCCAGCCACTCAACCAGGCCCAGCCAAGTTGACACACAAACTTAACCACCACAATTCCAACCTTTGTCAACTTGGGGGTCTAGATCTTCAATGGGTGGTATCTGTACAGATCTCCTCCACTGGGTGACTCCAGTGCCCTAGTTCCTTAGTGGTGGTCTTACTCCCTTGGCCTGACAGGCCCAGTTGCTCTCCCTTTTGGGCATGGCAGCCCTGCCCCCTCACTCTTGCACAGCAGCTTGACTCCATTCCACTAGTTTACACGAACAAGCAGCCCCACATGCCAGAACCAAGTTGATGAAGGTCTGGCTCTTTGAATCTCAGAGGGCTGTGGTGGTTCTACCCCAAAAGGCCATGGTCCTACCCTTGAAGTGGAGGCAGCTCTCCTTCCCATTTCCTTGGTCTCTCCGCTTCTGCCAAGTAATGCCCAAGGGCAACCGATTCTGCCAGGAATCTTCCTACCCAAAGGATACTCAGATTTCTTGTTCCATGGCTGGCCAACCTACTACTCAATCTCATGCCAGTCTCTGCTATCAATTACTGCTCAAGGGCAACCCACTCCACCAGGAAGCCACCTGCACAATGGCACCGGCTTTCTCCTCCATGGGCTGGAAAGCCTGTTGTTGTTTCATGCTGGTCTCTGGGCTCTGCTACTGCCATCTCTCATGCTGATCTCTGTGTCAGTATCTCTCTGCCAGTCTTTTGGCTCTGCTGCTGCCATCTCTCATGCCAAATGTTGGGGTTTCTCCACCAGGGTCTTGGGTCAAGGACTCACTCCATTCCTGTTTCCACCTTTTAGGTATCTGTCAGAGCAGCATCCCACTCTCTCAGTATCATATTCTGTTCTGGTTACCTAGTGCCACTCTAACAAGAATATACCACCAGTGAGATGGCTTGAACAGATTGTAGTTTATTCTTACAATTTGGAGGCTTTATGTCCAAGTTCAAAGTGCCAGGCTCTAGGGGCTGGGTCAAAGCCCCTGAACATTGGGCTTCAGCTCTACCACTTGCTCCCATCCCACTGAAACTAGGGACAACTCTTCACTCAGACAGCTACTGGCTGCTGAAGCTAACAAGTCCAAGGTCGACAAATAAGATGACACATTTCCAATGTTACCAAACCACAAGACAGGCCATTAATTCAAGTCTATGGCAAGTCCCAAAGTCAGCAGCGCATGGCAAGCTGCTGAACAATGGCATGAATACATTCAGGGTTCAAGCATTCCATAAGCTCGGGACCATTCCAAAAGCTTTCAAGCATTCCATAAGCTTGAGACCATTCCAAAAGCTGTTTCCTATAAACAGGAAGCAGAGCACATCCCTAAAGCAACTACTCAGCTGCTTTGGGTAGTTCCCACCACAGAGTTGACTGCCAGTCTCATCATGGGGAATAACTACCACCAGCTGCCCAGCCACTCAACCAGGCCCAGCCAAGTTGACAAACAAACTTAATTACCACAAGAAGTAAGGAAATAATAAAGATAAGAGCAGAAATCAATGAACTGGAAAAGAAACAAAACAAAATAGAGAAAATCAACAAAACAAGAAGCTGGTTCACTGCCAAATTTAAAAATGGAAAAGAAAAAGAAGAAGGAAATAACATGAAGAATAAATGGGAAAGGTGACATAACAACAGAATCAACTGAAATAAAAATAAAAACAGAGTATTATGAAAAATTGTACTCCCACAGATTCGAGAACCTAGAAGAGATGGACAAGTTTCTAGAAACACAAGACTTACCTAAGCTCTCCTAGTCAGAGAGAGAATACTTGAACAGACCCATAACAAAAGAAGAAATTGAGCAGGTAATTAAAAAAAAAAAAAATTATCTCCTTACAAAAAGGGGGAAAAAAAAAAAAAAAACCTTGGCCCAGAAGGCTTAACTGGAGATTTCTACCAAATGTTCAGGGAAGAACTGACATATATAATACTCAAACTATTCCAGAACATAGAAAAGGATAGAATGTTCTCAAATTCATTTTATGAAGCAAGCATAACACTGATACTAAAAGCAGGTAAAAACAGAACAAAAAAGGAAAAATACAGACTTATATCCCTAATGAATATAGATGCAAAAATCTTCAACAAAATCCTAGCCAACAGATTCTAACAACATATCAAAAAATAATGCATCATGACCAAGTGGGATTTATACTTTGTAGGCAAGGATGGTTCAACATCAGAAAAACAGCCAGTGTAATCCACCACATAAACAAAACTAAAAAAGAAGAACAATTTTATCATATCAATCAGTACAGAAAAGACATTTGATAAAATCCAACACCCTTTCCTGTTGAAAACTCTCAGCAATATAGGGATAGAAGGGAAAATCCTCAACATAAGAAAGCGTGTATATGCAAAACCAACAGCCATTAGCTCAAACATTCCCCTTGCAAATGGGAACCAGACAAAGATGCCCTCTATCACCACTTCTATCCAACATTGTTTTGGAAGTCCTTTAGTTGTTGTTGTTATGTGCCATCGAGTTAGACCCAACTCATAGTGACCCTTCCTTGGGTTTCTGAGGTGGTATCACTATGGAAGCAGATTGCCCAACCTTCCTTCCAAGGAGTGGCTGGTAGGTTTGAACCACCAGCCTTCTGATTACCAGTCAAGTGACTAAGGCACTAAGCTACAAGAACTCTTTTGGGACAATAAGGCAAGAAAGAGAAATAAGCAGTATTCAAATTGGCAAAGAAGAAGTAAAGCTGTCTCTATTTCTAGATGACATGATCCTATACATAGAAAACCCAAGAGACTCAGTGAAAAAAAAAACAAAAAAAAAAAACTAGAACTACTAGAAAGGTTCAGCAAAGTGGCAGGATAAAAGATCAACACAACAAAAATCAGTTGCAATCCTCTACATCAACAAAGAGGCCTCTGAAAAGGAAATAAGGAAAACAATACCATTTACAATAGCTACCAGAAAGATAAAATATTTAGGAATAAATCTTATCAGGAACACAAAAACCTATACAAAGGAAAGTACAAAACACTGCTACAAGAAACTAGAAGGGACCTACATAAAAGGAAGAAAATGCCTTGTTCATCGATAGGAATACTGAATATTGCAAAAATGTCAATACTAACCAAAGCAATCTATACATTTGATGCAATCCCAATCCAGATTCCATCAACATTTTTTACACACAAGGAAAAACAAATCACTAATTTCACATGGAAAGGAAAGACACCTTGGATAAGTAAAGCACTACTGAAGAAGGAAAAAAAGTAGGTCTCACACTCCTGAATCTCAAAACCTACTAAACAGCCATATTAGTCAAAACAGCATGGTATTGGTACAATGAGAGACATATAGACCAATAGAACAGAATCAAAAACCCAGAAACAGACCCATCCATCTATGGACAGCTGATCTTTGACAAAGGACCAAAGCCCATTAAATGAGGGAGAGATAGCCTCTTTAACAAATGGTGCTGGTAAAACTGGATATCCACTTGCAGAAAAATGAAACACCACCCATACCTCATCCCATACACAAAAATGAACTCAAGATGTATCAAAGATTTAAATGTTAAACTGAAAACTACAAAGCTCATCAAAGATAAATAGGAGCAAATCTAGAGGCCCTAATCTAGTGCCTAAGGCACTTGACTGCTAACCAGAAGGCTGGCGGTTCAAACCCACCAGCCACTCCTCGAAAGGAAGATGGGGCAATCTACTTCTGTAGTGATACTGCCTCAGAAACCCAAGGAGGGGTCGCTATGAGTTGGGTCCCACTCGATGGCACTTAACAACAACAACAACAATCTACACCATAAATGGGCTATCAAGTGTAACTCAAAAGGCACAGGCAGCAGAAGAGAAACTAGACTGGGACCTTTTAAAACTTAAATTCTTATGTGCATCTAAAGACTTCTCCAAAAGGGTAAAAAGAGAACCTACATATTGGAAAAAAAAAATATTTAGCTGTGACATATCTCACAAGGGACTTATCTCCAAAATTTATAGAGAACTTCAACACCTCAACACCAAAAACACACACACAAAAAAAATTCAAAAATGATAAAGGACATGAACAGACATTTCACTAAAGAAGATATAATAGTGGCCAACAAACACATGAAGAAATGCTCATGATCATTAGCCATTGTTGTTGTTGTTGTTGTTATGTGCCGTCGAGTCAGACCCAACTCATAGCGACCCCTCCCTTGGGTTTCTGAAGCAGTATCACTATGGAAGTAGATTGCCCCATTTACCTTCCGAGGAGTGGCTGGTGGGTTTGAATCACCAGCTTTCTGATTAGCAGTCAAGTGCCTTAGGCACTATGCTACCATTAGCCATTAGAGAGATGCAAATCAAAACAACAGTGACATGTCATGTCATCTCAGCAATAATAGCAAAGTTCAATGAGACAGAAAATAACAAAAGCTGGCAAGGTTGTGGAGAGATTGGAACTCTTACTTGGTGGAACTGCAAAATGGTACAACTATTATAAAGAATGGTATGGCATTTCCTTGGGGAAAAAAAAAAAAAAACACCTGAAAATAGAAATCCATTTGATCCAGCAATTCCATTACTAGAAATATATCCTAAAGAAGTGAGAGACAGGACATGAACAGACTATAGCAAAGAGATGGAAACAACCTAAGTGCCCCTTAAAAGATGAATGGATAACCAAACTATGGTACATTGACACAATGGAATACTGGTAGCATAGTGCCTAAGGCACTTGACTACTAACCCGAAGGCTGGCGGTTCAAACCCACCAGCCACTCCTCGGAAGGAAGATTGGGCAATATACTTCTGTAGTGATATCACCATGGAAACTCAAGGAGGGGTCACTATGAGTCGGTCCGACTTGATGGCACATAACAACAACAACATGCAACATTAAGGAGAATAATAAAAAAACACATGAATCATCTTACAACGTGGAAGTCTTGTAGCGTAGTGCCTAAGGCACTTGACTGCTAACCAGAAGGCTGGCGGTTCAAACTCACCAGCCACTCCTCAGAAGGAAGATGGGGCAATCTACTTCCATAGTGATATTGCCTCAGAAACCCAAGGAGGGGTCGCTATGAGCCGCGGCTGACTCAATGGCACATAACAACAAAATATGCTGAGTGAAATATGTCAATTACAGAAGGACAAAAACTGTATGAGCCCATTATTGTAAAAAGTCAATGAAAAGTTTACTCAGGTAAAGAAATTCACATTGTGGGTTAACAGGGATGGGAGGGAAGGAGAGGGAAAATCTCAGACTAGTTGGAGGTCACATGTGAGCAGAGGGATGGTATGGAAATTGTCTGTAACCAGCATGGTGAAAACGAGGAAAGGAAACACTGAAATGTGCACAAAAAATATAGACAACAGAGGCAAGTACTATTACATGTACAATGCTGCATTACCATTAGCACCAAACACCAGCTTTGGATACATGCATAGAAAGATTAGAAGATCAGTTGGGGGTAAGCAAACAAGAATATACTCCAGACCAAGAATAGATTTGGCTGAGGTAATCTTGCATATGCACTTGTGCTACAAAATTAGCCACATACATTACAGAAGCAACAGAAGACTTGGTGGAAGTAACTTGTCAGAGACAACCAAACAACTTATGAGAGAGAATCACTGGGCCTGTGGACTCAGGACGATTGTCTCAGGGGACATCATACTCAATTGGCACAACATAGTACATAAGAATCTTGTTCTACAACCTGCTTTGGTAAGTAGCAACTGGATCTTAAAAGGTTTCAAGTGGCCGTCAAAGATGAAAATATTAGTCTCTTCTCATCTGAATCAAAGAAGAGTGAAGAAAATCAAAGGCATCTGGAAACAATTAGTCCAAGGATAAGATGGACCATGAGGACTTCAGCCTTTATGACCCTGAGAACAGAAGAACTAGATGGTGCCCAACTACCAATGCCAACCACTTTGAAAGGGATTAGAACTGGAGATCCTGGATAGAGTGGGAGGAAAAATATGGAAGGAAATTAAAAAACACAAATATGACAAGAATTACTGATCAGCTAGGTCTGGTGGAACACCTGAGACTATGGCCCTGAGTTACACTCAGATCTTTGCAACCATTGTGTCAATCCATCTCATCAAGGGTCTCCCCCCTTTACATTGACCCTCTACTTTACCAGGCATGATATGCTTTTCCAGGAAATGGTCCCTTCTACAACATTCCCAAAGTAGATGAGATGAAGTTGGGCCATTCTTACTTCTAAG
>NW_006921733.1:2232711-2235814 GCF_000298275.1 Orycteropus afer afer
CAACTCATAGTTATGCACTCCTGTGTGTCCTGAATTTCCTCCATGTGAATGTTGCCCATCTGGTTCCCTGTAGTCCATTGCTCCAAGGGATGTATTTCCATAGAGTATGTGGGTGCATCACCCAGGGTTGAGCGGTCTGCATGTACACCTTGTTTACTATTTGGCTGTTATTTTTCCCCACTCTTCTTCTCTTCCAATCATAGGAGACCATTAGCTGCATCTTAGATGGCCACTTGAAAGCTTTTAAGACCCCAGTCACTACTCACCAGTGTAAGATGAGGAACAAGACTTTTATGTGTTCTTTTGTGCCAATTGAGTCTGGTGACCCCCAGTACTATGGTCCTGAGTCGGTAGATCCATTGGATCTCTCTCACACAGTTTCTGGGTGTCCGTGAGGGATTACTCTATGTCAGTCTTCTGTTGTTTCTGTAAGGATTGCTAACTGCATTTCCACCAGGAGATATTTGTTCATTCTTTTGGCAGTCCATAGTATTTTCAATATTCTTCACTAGCATCACATTTCAAAGGCATCAATTTTTCTGTCTTCTTTATTCATTGTGCATCTTTCACATGCATGAGGTGGTTGAATATACCATGTCTTGCATTCCAAATAAGCAAACCAAACCCATTGTCGCTGAGTCAATATAGACTCATGGCAACCTCCACTACATTTCTGAGGCTGTAAATCTTTATGGAAGTAGATTGCCTCGTCTTTCTTCCATGGAGTAGCTGGTGGATTTGAAGTGCTTAGCTTTTGGTTAGAAGCCCAATGCCTTAACCACACCATCTTCAGAGCTTGTCATGGCTTGTATTTGGCCCACTTTAATCTTCAAAGTGACTTCTTCAATTCTTAACACTTTAAAGAAGTATTTTGCTGCAGATACTTCCCAGGGTAATAAATACAACCTCTGAGTTCCTGACTGCTGCTTCCATGGGTGTTGATTGTGGATACAAGTAAAATGAAATCCCTGACAATTTCAGTCTTTTATCCATTTATGGTGATGTTACTTATCGGTCCAGTTGTGAATATTTCTGTTTTCTTTATGTTGAGGTGTAATCCCTACTGAAGACCATAATCTTTGATCTTCACCAGTAAGTGCTTCAAGTAAACTTCACTTTCAGCAAGCAAGGTTGTGTCAGCTACACATCACAGGTTGTTAATAAGTCTTCTGACAATCCTGATGCCACGTTCTTCTTCATATAGTCTAGTTTCTTTATTTTTTGCTCAGCATACAGAATGAAAAAGTATAGTGAAATGTCACAACCTTGATATATACTCTTCTCAATTCTAAATCATATAGTATTCCCTTGTTCTTTTTGAATGACAGCCTCTTCACAGGTTCCTCATGAGCACAATTAAGTGTCCTGGAATTTCTATTCTTCACAATGTTATTAATAATTTGTTATGATCCACACAGTTGAATGTCTTTGCATAGTCAATAAAAAACAGGTAAACATCTTTCTAGTAATATTTAATTTCAGCCAAAATCTATTTCACATCAGCAGTGATATCCCTCATTCCACATGCTCTTCTGACTCCATCTTGAATTTCTGTAAGTTCCTTGTCAATATACTGCTGCAACCATTCTTGAATTATCTTCAACTTAATTTTATTTGCATGGAATATTGGTATTTTTCAATAAATTCCACATTCTGTTGCACCACCTTTCTTTGGAATGGGCAGAAATACCTGGCCAGTCAGCTGACCAGGTAGCTGCCTTCTAAATTTCTTGGCATAAATGAGTGGCTCCAGTGCTGAATCCACTTGTTGAAATATTCCTGGACCCTTGTTTTCAATCAATTATTCCTCAATACCATTGGTTCTTAATCATATGCTACTTCCTGAAATAGTTGAACATTGACCAGTTCTTTTTGGTACACTTATTCTGTGTATTCCTTTCTTTCTTCCTCTCCTTCTCCCCCCTCCTTTTCTTCTTCCTTCTCCTTCTTTTTCTTTATCCCTTCACTCATATCAAAACTGTATCTTAATTATCCATCTATTATCCTTCCATCTTTTTTGATGTTTCCTGTGTAATTAAACATTTTGCCATACAATCCTTCAATATTGCAATTTGAGGCTTGAATTTTGTCTTCACTTCTTTCAGCTTGAAAAATTCCGAACATGTTAATCTCTTTTGTTTTTCTAACTCTAAATTTTTATACATTTCATTATAATACTTTACTTTGTCTTCTCAATCTGCCCTTTGAAATCTTCTATTCAGCTCTTTTGTTTCATCATTTCTTCACTTTAGCTACTCTCCATACAAGAACAAGTGTCAGAGTCTCTTCTAACATCCACCTTGGTCTTTTCTTCATTTCCTGTCTTTTTAATGATCTTTTGCTTTCATCATGTATGATGTTCTTGATGTCATTCCACAACTTGTCTGTTCTTTGGTCATTTGTGATTAATGTGTCAAATCTATTCTTCAGATGTTCTATAAATTCAGGTGAGATATAATCAAAGTTGTATTTTGACTCTGATGGACTTGTTTTAATTTTCTTCAGCTTCAACTTGAACTTGCATGTGAGTGATTGATGTTCCATCAGCAGCTCCTGCCCTTGTTCTGACTGATGATATTAAGCTTCTCCATCACTTCTTTCCACAGATGTAGTCGATCTGATTCCTATGTATTCCATCTGAAGAGGTCCTTGTGTATAGGCATCATTTATGTTGTTGAAAAATAGTATATGCAATTAATTAGTCATTGTTTTTGCAAAATCCTGTCATGAAATATCTGGTGTGATTTCTATCACCAAGGCCGTATTTTCCAACTACCAATGATTTTTTTTCTGTTTCTAACTTTCACATTCCAATCACCAGAAATAATTAATGCATATTAAAATAATAATAATAATATTCCCTTACCAATTTGTCAATGGCATCTGAAAAAAAAGTGATTTGTGACCAAAATCTCTTCCCATGGGAAGTATATATATTTAAATTCTTCTTCATAGATGATAGGAGCAACCAATATTAATACACATAATTATTTGTGATTGGACCTTTACTTTTTACAGAATTCCCTCCCCCCAAAAAAAATTAAATAGGATTTCAATATTCCACAAAGCTCTTTTTTAATTTTTTTTATTATTATTACTTAGG
>NW_006921733.1:2236415-2241293 GCF_000298275.1 Orycteropus afer afer
AGTCAAACCCGACTCATAGCGACCCCTCCTTGGGTTTCTGAGGCAGTATCACTACAGAAGTAGGATTGCCCAACCTTCCTTCCGAGGAGTGGCTGGTTGGTTTGAACTTCCAGCGGTCTGGTTACCAGGCAAGTGTCTTAGCCACTATGCTACCAGAGCTACCAAAAAGTCAGCCCTGCTAGCAAGGGACTAAACAGAGGACGGCAATAGTGGTTGGTGAATAAAAGGGGAAGCAGCAACGATGAAGGCACGCTGAGGTGTGGACGTTTGCCTGTCCAGAGGGTGCAGCCATTTTCAATGTTTACAAGCAGTTCAACCATTATGGATATTTAAAGAGAGAGTTCTCTCAGATTGCAGGGACTTAACAATAGGCTCCATTGCCAGGAACCACAAGGACATTCCAGACACCAATGACTGGAAAGGTGTAATATTCCCCTTGTTACTCTTATACCCCACACCCTCTTGGTGAACAGAGGTGCAGCCTTCCCTCACTCCCACCGACCTTCTGGGCTTGCAGGAATTCCATCCTAGTCTGTGTGCTCAGACAGAGCCTCAGTGTTCAGCCCCACCCTGCTCAGATTTTTTTTTTTTTAGTTCATTTGTTTTTGTCTATTTAAAAATTATTATTATTGTCCTTTCTGTTATTATTCTTTACTGCCCAGGTTCTAGTTTTCAGCTTTTTCTCTCTTCCTTGTTCCTTGTTCCCATTTTTCTCATTCTCATGGTTAACCCCATTCCTTGATATTCATTTTCCATTTTTCCTGGGGTTTTTTTCTTCATTATTTTCCTGTTGTTGTTGTTGTTATATGCCGTTGAGTCAGACCTGACCCATAGTGACTCTTCCTTGGGTTTCCAGGGCAGTATCACTACGGAAGTAGATTGCCCCATCTTCCTTCCGGGGAGTGGCTGGTGGGTTTGAACCGCCGGCTTCTGGTTAGCAGTCAAGTGTCTTAGCCACTATGCTACCAGAGCTCCCACTCTACTTTTTTCTTTTATTGCCATCTCCTCAGATATTGAGAATTTTGTATATATTTTATTTATTTATTTGTTTGTTTGTTTGTTTACTTTGGTTGTTGCTCCTATGTGATTACTGGGTACATTTTTTGTCTATTTGCTTTTACTTTTTTGAGGGTTATTCAATTGTTATTTTTGTCTGACTCAGTGAGAGATAGCAACAGTGCTCTTATGATGCAACTACACCCTTACCTCCTGCAGCCTCATTTATTGAGTGAGAGCCATCATTTCATTCTCCACCAACTGGCCAACAATAAACAACCACCAAGAAGAGTCTGACTCACCCTTATCTGCTCTTCACAAACAGTTAACAGAGATCTAAATACAACAATGTCACAATGTCTCAGAGAGAACAGACCATCACAGTCCACATGAAGAAGCAAGATAAAGTGGTAGAAACAAGGAAGCTGGATACAGACCAAGAACACATACCTAAGGAAGAAGCAGCATTGGTACTCCCTGATAAGGAATTCAAAAGAATTATATTCAGGTATCTTCAAAGGATTGAGAGACAGACCAAGGAAAACACTGACAATATTAAGGAAAACACAGACAAAACCCTAGAACAATTTCAGAAGAAAATACAAGAACAAAATGACAAAATAAATGAAAAATTAGAGATAATTGAAAATCTATAGATAAAAATCCAAAAAATTAATACTATATTTCCATAAACAGATAACACATTGAAAGGGCAAAGGAGTAGAATTGAATCAATGGAAGACAGAACTAATGAGATTGAAGACAAATACCAGAATACTTCTTTGGAAAGGAATCAATCAGGAAAAAGATCAAAACAAAATGAAGAATGCCTAAGTTTCATGGGGATACCATCAAAAGGAATAACCTACATGTAATCAGAATTCAAGAACAGGAAGAGAAAAATAAAACTAATGAGCAAATTGTCCAAGATTTATTGGAAGACAACTTCCCTGATATGATGAAAGATGAGACTAAATCCATTCAGGAAGTCCAATGAACCCCAAACAGGACAGACCACAAAAGAAAATCACCAAGACATAGCATCATCAAACTCATCAAAACAAAAGACAAAGAAAGAATCCTGAGCACAGCACATAAAAAATGAAAAGTTACTTTCAAAGGACAACCAAAAAGAATAAGCTCTGTTTTCTCACCAGAAACCATGCAAGTGAGAAGGTAATGAGAAGGTAAGAGAAAATTTTCCAAACAAGAATTATATGCTCAGCAAAACTGTCCTTCAAATATGATGGTGAAATTATGAGATTTCCAGATAAGCAGAAATTAAGGGAATTTGTTAAAACCAGACCAACCTTACAAGAGATACTAAAGGGAGTCTTTTGAACAGAAAATCAGTAATACCAAACAATAATCGACCATTAAAACACAAGATGACATAACCCAGAAATCAAAACAGATGTGGATATATCCAAAGTAACATAAGCTTACAAGATTGTAAACAGGGAACCAGAGACATCGATTGGCAAATGAGGACAACTATAAACCAAAAGGAAGGAAATTACTGTGTAATTACAGAACTTCTAAATGGTGAGGAAGTCAAGAGAGTTGCAAGATAGAATGGACTATTCTAAACTAGGGGAGAAAATTTTAAATCACAGGGTAACCTTAAAGAAAAATGATAAACCTTCAGATCACAATAAAAAAGAGGACAAGCATAAAAATTAACAAATATTAAAACAATAGCAACAAAGGAAATGATAACACAATTCATAAACATAATGAGCTCAGCACAGAAAATAATGTGGAACAAAGAAACCAGGGACATCATGAAAAAAACACATAACAAAATGACAGCAACCAATTCATACTTGTCAATAATTACACTGAATGTTAATGGATTAAATGCACCACTCAAGAGACAGAGAGTTGCAGATTGGGTAAGAAAACAAAATCCCTCCATAAGCTGCCTACAAGAAACATACCTTAGAGACAAAGACAAAAATAGACTAAAAATCAAAGGTTGGAAAAAGATGTATCAAGCAAATGACAACCGTAAATGAGCAGAAGTGGCATCATTGATTTCTGATCAAATTGACTTTAAGACAAAACCACCATATGAGACAAGGAAGGGCATTATATGATTAAATGCATGATTAAAGGGTCATTTTACAAGAAGATATAATCATAATAAATATCTATGGACCCAAAGAAAGAGTCCCAAAATACATAAATCAGACTTTAAAAGAGTTAGGCAAATGGATGACTCCACAGTCATAGTGGGAGACTTTAATACACCACTTTCAATCAAAGATTCAACAACTGGAAAGAAACTCAACAAAGACGCAGAAGAGCTAAGCAATACAATCCATCAACTTGACATTATAGACATCTACAGAGCACTTCACTCAACAAGAGCACAATATACATTCTATTCCTGTGCACATGGAATATTTTCTATGATAGACCATATGTTAGTCCATAAAGAAAGCCTTAATAAATTTAAAAACATAGAAATACTGCAAAGCATCTTCTCAAATCACAATGCTATCAGATTATAAATCAACAATAGGAAAATCAACAGAAAAAGAGCAAACACATGGAAACTGAAAAACACCCTCCTTCAGAAAGACTGGTTAAAAGAAGAAATAAAAAAGAAGAAATTAAAAAATTATTTGAATCAAATGAGAATGAAAACACAATATACCAAAATCTTTGGGAAACAGCAAAAGCAGTGATCAGAGGGCAATTTATACCAATAAATGCACACAACAAAAAATAAGAAAGAGCCAAAATCAACACTTTAAGTCAACATCTCCAACAATTAGAAAAAGCACAGCAAGAAAAGGCTACAGTCACCAAAAGAAAAGAAATAAAAAAGATTCAATCAGAAATCAATGAAACAGAAAATACAAAGACAATAGAAAGTATCAACAAGACTAGAAGTTGGTTTTTGGAAAAGATTAATAAAATTGACAAACCACTGGTAAATGTAACAAAGGAAAAGAGGGTGCGAATACAAATAACACAAATAAGTAACAAAATGGGTGACATCACAATAGAACCCACTGAAATCAAAAGGATAATATGAGGGTACTATGAAGAAATGTACTCCAACAAATCTGAAAATCTGGAAGAAATGGACAGATTTCTAGAAACACACCACTTACCTAAACTAACACAGATTGATGTGGAAAAGTTGAACAGAAAAATAATGAAAGAAGAAATTCAACAAGTCACAAAAAAATTACCAACAAATAAAGGTCCTGGCCCAGAGGGTTTCACTAGAGAATTCTACCAAATATTCAGCGAAGAACTGACATCATTCCTACTCAAACTATTCCAAAACATAGAATAGGATGGAATCCTCCTTAACTCATTTTATAAAGCAAGCATAATCTTGATACCAAAACCAGGCAAAGACATCACTCAAAAGGAAAACTACAGACCAATATCCCTCATGAATATAGAGGCAAAAACTTCAACAAAATCCTAGCCAATGGACTCCAACAAAATATTAAGAAAATCATTCATTATGACCAAGTGGAGTTCATATCAGGTATGCAAGGATGGTTCAACATTAGAAAAAGAATCAACATCATCCATGACATAAATGAAACAAAGGAAAAGAACCACATGATCATATCAATGGATGCAGAAAAGGCATGTGATAAAATCCAACACCCATTCCTGATCAAAACTCTCAGCAAAATAGGAATAGAAGGACATTCATCATCATAATAAGGGTATTTATGCAAAACCAACAGCCAACATTATTCTTCATGGAAAAAGACTGAAACCATTCCCCTTGCAAATAGCACCAGACAAGGATGTCCTCTATCACCACTTCCATTCAACATTGTACTGGAAGTCCTAGCCAAGGCAATAAGGCAATAAAGGGAAATCAAAGGCATCTAAATTGGTAAG
>NW_006921733.1:2241393-2254813 GCF_000298275.1 Orycteropus afer afer
ACTGGAACTAATTGAGAGATTTAGCATCATGTCAGGATACAAGAGCAACATCCAAAAATCAGTTGGATTCCTCTACACCAGCAAAGTGATTGCTGAAAAAGAAATAAAGAAATCAATACCATTTACAATAGCTACCAAAAAATTAAAATACTTGGGAATAAATCTTACCAGGGACACAAAAGACCTGTACAAAGAAAACAATAAAAGACTACTTTAAGACACCATAAGAGATCTACATAAATGGAAGAACATAACATGCTCGTGGATAGGAAAACTGAACCTTGTAAAATGTCAGTTCTACCCAGGGCAATCTATACATTCAATGCAATCCCAATCCAGACCCCATGAACGTTCTTTAAGGATATGGAAAAACCAATCACCAACTTTATATGGAAAGGAAAGAGACCTCGGATAAGCAAAGATCTATTGAAGAAAAAGAAGTAGGAGGTCTGACACTCCCAGGTCTCAAAACCTACTATACAGGCACAGTAGTCGAAACTGCTTCATATTGGTATAATGACAGACACATAAACCAGCGGAATAAAATTGAGGACCGAGAAATAAATCCATTGACCATAGTCAGCTGGTCATTGACAAAGAGCTGAAATCCATTGAATGGGGAAAGGAATGTTTGCTTAATAAATGGTGCTGGCAAAACTGGCTATCCATTTGCAGAAAAATAAACAAAATCTATACCTCACACCATACACAAAAACTAACTCCAGATGGATCAAACACTTAAAAGTGAAACTTAAATCTATAAAGTTCCTTAAGGAAGAACTATGGGCAAATGTAGGGACCCTAATATATGGCATAAATAGACTATCAAGCATAACCCAAAATGCACAACCAGCAGGAGATGAACTACATGAATGAGACCTTCTAAAAATTAAATTTTTATGTGCTACCAAAGACTTCTCCAAAAAGGTTAAAAGAGAACCTACATTTTGGGAAAACATATTTGGCAAAGACATATCTGATATGGACTTATTTCTAGAATTTATAGAAAATTCCAACACGTCAACAAGAAAAAGACAAATACCGCAATTAAACAAATGGGCATAAGACATGAATAGACACTTCACCAAGGAGGATATTCAGGCAGCCAACAAACATATGCAGAAATGGTCATGATCTTTAGCCATTAGAGAGATGCAAATCAAAACAACAATGATATACCACCTTACCCCAGCACTAGTAGCAAAGTTCAACAAGACAGAAAATATCAAATGCTGGCAAGGATGCAGACAGATCTCATTCACTGCTGATGAGACTGTAAAATGGTACTGTTTAAAGCAGTATGGCAATTCCTTAAATAGTTGGAATTAGAAATACCATTTGACCCACCCATTCCATTACTAGGTATATATCATAAAGAAGTGAGAGCCAGGACAAGAACAGATATATGCAGAACCGTGTTCATCGCAGCACTATTTACAATAGCCAAAAGATGGAAACAACCTAGGTGTCCTTCAACTGAAGAATGGATAACCAAACTATGGTACATACACACAATGGAATACTATGCAATGCTAAAGAATAAGGGAGAATCTGCAAAACACCACATAACATGGATGAACTTGGAGGACATTATGCTGAGTAAAATAAGTCAATCACATAAGAACAAATATTGTATTAGTCCGTTATTTTAAAAAGTCAAGGAATGGTTTATATATGGAAGAAAATTTTCTTTCTTGGTTACCAGGGTTGGGAGGGGAGGGGAGGGAACACTGTTAGATACATAGAGACAGGTATTGATTTGGGTGAAGAGGAGGGCAATGTACCAAATGTGAGTGATCATCACACTGGCATTGAGGAAAAAGACATAGAGAGGTACATGGGAGGTACAGACAACAAGGATGAACACTTTTGCACACACAGTACTGTGTTGTCAGTAAAAGCAAACACGGATATACGTGTGGATAGATGGGTGGACAGGCTGAAGTATTAGTTATGTCTATGCAGAGGGAAGTGTGCCCAAGAACATGTATAGGGTTGGCAGACAATGTTTCCACAAGTGTACTGCTATGCTCTGTAAGAATTCCCAGGTGTATAGTATAGCTGACAAAGGACAAGGTCATAGTCACTTCTTTGGCACAGCCAGCTACCCAGAAGGAGTGAGTAGTTGGACCTGTGTGTACAGGACCATAGTCCCAGGAGACATCAAGCTCAATTGGCATAACATACTACATAAAGCATTGTTTCTCCTCCTACTTTGGCGAGTAGTGAATAGGATCTTAAACGCTTTCAAGCAGCCATCTAGATGCAACAATGGGTCTCTCCTCATCCAGAGCAAAGAAGAAGGAACAAAACCAAAGATTCATGGAAACGATTAGTCCAAGTGACTGGTACACCATGTGATCCTCAGCCTATACGATTATGAGACCAGAAGAACTAGATGGTGCTGGGCTACCACCACCAACCACTCGGAAGGGGCTCTAAGTAGGAGATCCTGGATAAAGTGGGAGAACAATGTGGAACAAAACTCAAAATCATTTGAAGAAAAAAAAGGGGGGGGTAGGTTTACTGGTCTGATAGAGTCTGATGGAACCACTGAGTATATGTCCCCTGGCTGCCCTTCAGGTCTGGAATTGAACCCATGCATGTGACTACCATCCAAACAAAACACAGGCATATGAGGTGCAAATTTACACTAAGTAAATACACTTCTTGGAGAGAAAAATCATGAAGAATAGAAGGGCTGTCTATGCACAGGGAGATAGCTCAGGGGATAAGAGTGCATGGAGGGAAGGATACAGTAAGGAATAACTATGGGGAGGATAAAGGAGGGGAGTTGTTGAATTGTGGTAAATTGTAGTCAATGTCAGAGACAAAGTGTATGTGAACTGCTATATGGAAAGTGAATTTGCTCTGCAAACTTTCACCCAATACACAATTAAAAATAAAAATTAGTAATTTTTCAGATAAAAAGTATTTCATTTTAATTTATATTTGTATACCTTTAATTATCACCTAGATTAAGAACTTCTCTAGGGTTAAAAAACTATGGTTCCTTTTTATAATCTTATTGACCTTTTAGAAAAATGTAACATTCTTATCTACTAATTAAAAGAATCACAAAGCAAAAATACATATATATGAAATGTAACTCAACATCATTTCTCTTTAGAGAAATGTAAATTAAAACAACAGTGATATACTATTGCCCATGTATTAGAATGGCTAAAGCTCATAAACCTTACAGTTCCAGCACTGATGAAAATGCAGAGTAATAGGAATTCTCATTCTTTATTGGTAGGAATACAAAATGATGTAACCATGTTAGAAAACAATTTGATAGTTTCTTACAAAATGAAATATACTCTTACCAAATTATCAAGAAATAGTGTCCTACATATTTTCCAACTAATATGGAAACAGGGCTGCAAAAGTCAATACATTAAATATTCCAGCAGTTTTATTTATAATAACCATAAACGGGAAGAATCAAAGATATCCTTCAATAGGTAAATGAATAAACAAACTGTAGTGTATCCATACAATGAAATGCAGTTCAGCCTTAACAAGAAATAAAGTCTTAAACCATGCAAACATAAGAATAAGTCACATTATTCTTAGAATCTTTTGACACAAAATTCACATTTCTATGTCAAAGAAGCTATTTGATAAAGGTCACAAATTGTATAATTATATCCATATGACATTCTGGAATGGCTAAACTGTAAAGATAATGAAGAGAACAGGAAATGCCTGTGGCTCGGCAGGCAGGGGTAAAGGGAGGTTTAATAAAGAAGCACAGTGGATTTTTTAGGGTAATGAAACTATTCTTTATGATACTCTAATAGTTGATACATGACCCTATGCACTTGTCAAAGCTCACAGAATTTAACTGCATAAAGAATGAACCTTATTGTAGCCAAATATTAAACAAAACAAAACATAAGCAGTTATGTGCATCACAGGATGGAATGCACAACGTAACAAATTTAAATGCATTATAAATGTACGAGGGAGCTCTGGTAGCATAGTGGCTAAGACACTTGCCTGCTAACCAGACGGCTGGCGGTTCAAACCCACCAGCCACTCCTCGGAAGGAAGGTTGGGCAATCCTACTTCCGTAGTGATAACTGCCTCGGAAACCCAAGGAGGGGTCGCTATGAGTCGGGGCCGACTCGACGGCACATAACAACAACAACAACAACATAAATGTACGAAGCAATCAACCTCACTGAAGAGGGCAGAGAAAAAGCTGTTGACACAAATAACTTTGGAAATAAGTGGAGTTCGTAAAACTAAATATAAAACAAAATATACATAATCACTGTATTCCAATTGATAAAGTTGTTTCCCACAAGACCACTGGCTAACAATTCTGAAATTACTATACATGTAACTTGGAATTGGTCATTTAATAACAAATGGTGGATGGTGGAAGTGAATTTTCCACTAATGTAATGAGAGATAAGGTACAGTGAATTATTTAATATGGCCCTTCTAGACAAATTCTTTATTATCCCAACCAAATGACTGGGTAGGGCTCTACAAATGTAATGTCCTTATGGTCCACCAAGGAGTTCCATTAGCTTGCTAATGATGCAAATATTGGAGATAGCACCCTCATAAGACTATGCAAATAAGGGATTGGTTAGTTTTGACATCCAGATAGGCTTCAACTGACCCATCACAAAGGCAGGAATAGAACTGACAACCACCAAGAAGACATGGGAATGGAAGTGTATCCCTTGGACCCAGGGTCCCTGTGCTGTGATCCCCCTCAATCCAGGAGCCATAGAGAGATGTAAAACCAGAGAGATGACAAGAAGCAGCAGCAGAGAAAAAAGGGTAGCAGAGGCAACAGAACCAAGAGATGGCAAGAGATAGCATGGAAGATTTCTTAACCCACAGAGCAAGAAATCTGAGTGCCTCTGGGCAGGAGGTTTCTTGGTGGACTGAGATGCCTCCAGGTAGCATTTGGTGGAGCTAGATTTGTCGACCCATGGAACTAGAGCTTAGCTCCTTCAGACCAAGGCTCACTGGTAGAGTGAGTGACTCAGAGCACTTATCAACAGAACTAAAAAAAAAAAAAAAAAAAAAGCTTTGTATCACTTGCCAAGGCAGAAAGGAGGCCAAGGGGCCATGGGGCTATGTGACCAAGAGGCTGAGCAGCAGGAAGAGGTGTGCTTTAGACATGGCTAAGAAGAGGCGGTCCTGATTGAAGAAATGTAGGTTGAGTTGTACTTAATCTTTAATTGTAACTTGTTCCTTCCCTAATAAACACTGGAATTGTGAGTATTTTCTGCAAATTTTGTATGACAGTTGCAACAGATTATTTAACCCAGCAGAGAATTACAGAATCCTGCAAGAGGGACAGTTGGTATTAGAATTTGTTTAAAAAAAAAAATTGGAGAGAGGAAGTATGTCTGACATGTACTTCATAGGAATCAGCCTTGGCTGATTCTGCTAATGGGATTCTCTCTCTGTCAAGAAATTACAGTAGGTCAGATGCCTCTACTATGCTGCCAGTTTTACAAGAGTTTGCAGAAAAGCAGAGCAGAAGCTGGAATTATCCATGTGGTAATGGATTAGAGCTTAAGATCTCAGAGTGAATTTATGTTTAGTTTGATATAGATAAATATGGTTATATCTATATATATTTATAAATATGTGGCCATATACAGGTTAATACACACACACATAAGCAATATCACCTTAGTAGCTACAGTTATAATCAGTGTCTGTATGTTCATTAGTTAATACTATATTCCAATGAGAGGAATCAAAGATTCTTAGATGTATGACTGATTCCAAAGCTGAGTTAAGAAATACATAGAATAAGCCTGGATCATCTTGTAATGCCAAATGTAATAAAGTTTTAAAGAAACAAGTAAACAAATGTCCACAATGATGTAGGTGTGCCAAAGTCTCACAGGAAGCAAATGAAAGAGCTTCCAGTGGCCAAAGTTAGAACAATTTGAAAAATAGAATACAGTGACACTGGATTGAAATTCAAAGTAAAAAAAAAATCATAATTACATACAAATAAATGATTCAATTAGTAAACAAACAGTAGATAATAGTCAAATTTCCCATTCAGAAAAATTAAAATAATATTTTATTCTGTCCTCAAAGGGATGGAGCATAACTCCCTTCTCTTTAAATGTAGGTTGCACTTAATGACTTTCTTCTAAAGAACACAGTGCATAAAGGGAGGGAAAAAGTAAATTTATAGTGGAGAAACCTGACATGACTGCCTCAGCCAAGTGATCAAGGTTAACATCATCAATGATAAGTTATGTTGATAGTATATACTATTTATTTATTTTTTTATTATTATTGTGATCTGGGTGAAAATTTACAGAGCAAATTCACTTTCCATACAGCAATTCACATACCCTTTGTCTCTTGACATTGACCAAAATTCACCGCAATACAACAGCTCCTCTCTCATTTCCTCCCGACAGTCACCTCTTCCCTGTGTCCATCCCTCCATGCACCCCTGACTCCTGAGCTGTCTCCCTGTGCATAAACAGCCCTTCTTTCTCACACGATTGTTCTCTCCAAGAAATGTATCTATCTCAGGTAAATGTTCAACTCATATGCCTGTCTTTTGTTTGGCTGGAAGCCACAGGAGTGGGTTCAATTCCAGACCTGAAAGACAGCTAAGGGCCATAGATTCAGTGGTTCCATCAGGCTCTATCAGACCAGCAAAACTGGTCCCTCCTTTATTTTTCCCCAAAATTATTTTGGGTTTGTTCCACATTGTTCTCCCTCTCTATCCAGGATCTCCTACATAGATCCTCCTCCAAGTGGTTGACAGTCATAGCCCCCACAATCCAGTTCTGCTGGTCTCATAGTCATATAGGCTGAGGATCACATTGTGTACCAGTCACTTGGACTAATTCTTTCCATGAACCTTTGGTTTTCTTCATTCCTCTTTGCTCTGGACAAGGACAGACCTGTCACTGCATCTACATGGCTGCTTGCAAGCTTTTAAGATCCCAGTCACTACTAGCCAACGTAGGAGATGGAACAGAGTTTTGTGTAGTATGTTATGCCAATTGAGCTTGATGTCCCCTGTGATTATGGTCCCAAGCCCACAGGTTCAACTATTCAGTCCCTCTGGGGAGCTGGCTGTGACCAAGAAATGAATACAACCTTGTTCCTTGTCAGCTCTACTATATACACTTTGGAATTCAGATCATATAAATACACTTATAGGACCATTGTCTGCCAACCCTATTCATGGTCTTGGGTACACTCCCTGCTTCACAGACATATATTCCAGCCTGTCCACCCATCTAACCACCCATATACCCATGTTTGCCTTCACTGACAATGCAGTACCGTATGTGCAAAAGTGTTCTCGTCTTTGTTGTCAGTACCTCCCATGTACCTCTCTATGTCTTCCTCTTCCTCAATGCCACCACGTTGATCACTCACTTTTGGTACATTGCCCTTCTCTTTACTCAAATCAATACTTATCTCTACCTATCTAACAGTGTTCCCTCCCCTCCCTTCCCATCCCTGGAAACCAACAAAGAAAATTTCCTTCCATAGATAAAACTTTCCTTACTTTTACAATAACAGACTGATACAATATTTGTCCTTTTGTGATTGACTTATTTCACTCAGCATAATGTCCTCCAAGTTCATCCACATTATGCTGTGCTTTGCAGATTCTAGGTTATTTTTTAGAGTTGCATAGTATTACATGGTGTGTATGTACCAAAGTTTGGTTACCCATTCCTCAGTTGATGGACACCTAGGTTGTTTCCATCTTTTTGCTATTGTAAATAGTGCTGCAATGAACATGAGTGTGCATATGTCTGTTCTTGTCATGGGTCTCACTTCTTTAGGATATATACATAATAATGGAATGGCTGGGTCAAATGGTGTTCTGGTTGCCTAGTGCCACTCTGACAGGAATATACCACAAATGGGATGGCTTTAACAAACAGGAGTTTATTCTTACAATTTGGAGGCTTTAAGTCCAAGTTCAGAGTGCCAGGCTCTAGGGGCTGGGTGAAAGCCCCTCAACCTTGGAGTCCAGCTCTGCCTCCTGCTCCCAACCCACTGGAGCTAGAGGTTTTTCTTCATTCAGTCAGCTGCTGGCTGCTGAAGCTGAGAAGCCCAAGGATGACAAGTAAAAAGGCACAGTCCTGATGTTACCAAACCACATGGCAGGCCATTAACTTAAGCCCATTTTAAGTCCCAAGGTTGGCAGAGCATGGCAGGATGCTGAACAACAACACAGCTACATGCAGGGTCCAAGCGTGCCATAAGATAGCTAGCATTCCCAAAGCTGCTGCTTATATATGGGAAGCTGACCACAAAGCAAAGGCAGCTACTCAGCTGCTTGTGATAGACCCCACCATAGAGTTGATTGTCAGTCTTATCACAGGGAATAACTACCACCAGCTGCCCAGCCACTCAACCAGGCCCAGCCAAGTTAACACACAAACATAACTACCACAAATGGTATTTCTAATTCCAACTTTTGAAGGACTCTCCATACTGCTTTCCACAGTGGGTGTTCCACTTTACAGTCCCACCAGCAGTGTATGAGACTCCCAATCTCTCCACATCCTCGCCAGCATTTGTTATTTTCTGTCTTATTGAACTTTGATACTAGTGCTAGAGCAAGATGGTATCTCCATGTTGTTTTGATTTTCATCTCTCTAATGGCTAATGATCATGAGCATTCTTCATATGTTTGTTGGCTGCTTGAATATCCTCCTTGGTGAAGTGTCTATTCACGTCATCTGACCATTTTTTAATTGGATTTTTTGACTTTCTGTTATTGAGGTGTTGGAGTTTTCTATAAATTCTAGAGATAAGTCCATATCAGATATATCATTGCCAAATATTTTTTCCAATCTGTAGGTTCTCTTTTGACTCTTTTTGAGAAATCTTTGGAAGCACATAAAAATTTGATTTTTAAAAGGTCCCATTCATCTAGTTCCTCTTCTGCTGTTTGTGCATTTTGGGTTGTACTTGATAGGCTATTTATGCCATATATTAGGGCCCCTAAATTTGTCTATAGTTTTTCCTTGAGGAACTTTATAGCTTTAGGTTTCACAATTAAGTGTTTGATCCATCTGGAGTCCGTTTTTGTGTATGGTGTGAGGTACAGATCTTGTTTCATTTTTCTGCAAGTAGATATCCAGTTTTACCAGCACCATTTATTAAACTAATTTTCTGATCCCTGTTTAATGGATTTCAGCACTTTGTCAAAGATCAGCTAACCATAGGTCAATGGATCTTTTCCTGGGTTCTCAATTCTATTTCACTGGTCTATGTGTCTGTCATTATACCAATACGAGGCAGTTTTGACTATTGTGGCTATATAGTAGGTTTTGAGATATGGCAGTGTGAAACCTCCTACTTTGTTCTTCTTCTTCAGTAGTGCTTTGCTTATCTGAGGTCTCTTTCCTTTCCCTATAAAGTTAGTGTTTGGTTTTTCCATATCCTTAAAAAAATGTTGATAGGATCTGTATTGGGATTGCATTGAATGTATAGATTGTTTTGGGTAAAATTGAAATTTTCACAATGTTCAGTCTTCCTATCCAAGAGCATGTTATGTTCTTCCATTTATGTTGATCTCTTATGGTTTCTTTCTTTTTTTAAATGAATTTTATTGAAATATAATTTATGTACAGTGAAATACATAAAACTAAAGTGACAAGGGTCAATGCATTTTTTTTTTTTTGCAGTGTTCCCTTCCCTCCCCTCCTACCCCCAGCAACCAACAAAGAAAGTTTCCCTCCATATATAAACCTTTCCTTGACCCTCCACAACAATGAACTAATACTATATTTGCCCTTCTGTGACTGACTTATTTCACTCCGCATAATGTCCTCCAAGTTCATCCATATTATGTGGTGTTTTGCAGACTCTACATTATTCTTTAGTGTTGCATAGCATTCCAGTATGTGTATGTACCATAGTTTGGTCATCCACTCTTCCACTGATGGGCACGTAGATTGTTTCCATCTTTTAGCTATTGTAAATAGTGCTGTGATGAACATGAGCATACATGTATCTGTTCCTATCCTGGCTCTCACCTCTCTAGGATATATTCCTAGTAATGGGATTGCTGGGTCAAATGGTATCTCCAGTTCCAACTTTCTAAGGAATCACCATATTGCTTTCCACAGTGGTTGTGTCACTTCACAGTCTCACAAGCAGTGTATGAGAGTCCCAACCTCTCCACATCCCCACCAGCATTTGTTATTTTCTGTCACATTGAACCTTGCTATCAGTGCTGGGGTGAGACGGTATATCTCATTGTTGTTTTGATTTACATCTCTCAGATGGCCAATGATTGTGAGCATCTTTTCATGTATTAGCTGACCACCTGAATATCCTCCTTGGTGAAGTGTCTCTTCATGTCTTCTGCCCATTTTTTAATTAGATTGTTAATTCCTTTGGTGTTGAGGCATTGGAGTTTTCCATCAATCTGACAGATAAGTCACTTACCAGATACGTAATTATCAGCAAATATGAATTTGTTGCTGTCATTTTTGTCATGTGCTTTTTCATGGTGCTGATTTCTTTGTTCCATATAATTTTCTATGCTGAGCTCATTTTGTTTGTGAGTTATGGTATCACTTCCTTCATTGCTATTGTTTTAGTATTTGCTGAATATTTATGCTGGTCCTCTTTTTAATTTTGATGTGAAGGTTTATCATTTTTCTTTGAGGTTACCCTGTGATTTATAGTTTTCTTTCCTAGTTTAGAACCATTCATTCTATCTTGTAGTTGTCTTGACTTCCCTACCATCTAGAGGTTCTGTAATGACACAGATTTTTTTTTCCCCTCTTTTTGGTTTGTAGTTGTCCTCATTTGTCAGTTGGTGTCTCTGGTTCCCTGTTTACACTCTTGTATGCTTATTTACTTTGGATACTTCCATAGCTTTGTTGGTTTCTGGGTTATATCACCATGTGTGTTAATGGTCAGTTGTTGTTGGCTGTTGTTGCTTCTCTGCCCAAGGGGCTCCCTTTAGCATCTCTTGTAACATTGGTCTGGTTTTAACAAATTCCCTTAATTCTGCTTATCTGGAAGTGTCCTAATTTCACCATCATATTTGAGGGACGATTTTGCTGGATACATAATTCTTGGATGGAAATTTTTCTCTTTCAGTGTTTTATATATACTATCCCACTGTCTTTTGCCTGCATGGTTTCTGTCAAGAAATCAGCTTAGTCTTATTGGTTGCCCCTTTTAGGTAACTTTTCATTTTTCCTGTGCTGCTCTCATGATTCTTTCTTTGTCTTTGGTTTTGGTGAGTTTGATTATGATATGTCTTGGTGTTTTTCTTTTGGGGTCTATCTTGTTTGGGGTTCGTTGGACTCCCTGAATGGATATATTCTCATCTTTCATGATATCAGGGAAGTTCTCTTCCAACAAATCTTGGACAATTTTCTCAGTGCTTTTGTTTTTCTCTTCATGTTCTGGAATTCCATTGACACGTAGGTTATTCCTTTTGATGATATCCCACATGAACCTTAGGCTTTCTTCATTTTGTTTTGATATTTTTTCTTCTTTATTCCTTTCCAAAGAAGTATTCAGGTATTTGTCTTCAATCTCATTAATTCTGCCTTCCATTGCATCAATTCTACTCCTTTGCCCTTCCAATGTGTTATTTATTTCTGACAATTTAGTATTAGTCTTCTGGATTTCTATCTGTAGATTTAGAATCATTTCTAGTTTTTCATTTATTTTCTCATTTTGTTCTTGTAATTTCTTCCAAATTTTTTTTATAGTTTTGTCTGTGTTTTCCTTGGTCTGTCTCTCAATCCTTTGAAGATACCTAAATACAATTCTTTTGAATTCTTTATCAGGGAGTTCCAATGCTCCATCTTCCTCAGGGATGTGTTTTGGGTCTGTATTTTGGTCCCTTGTTTCTCCTGCTTTATCTTGCTTGTTGGTGTGGACTGTGATGCTCTGTTGTCTCCAAGGCATTGTGACATTTTTGTTTATATTTAATTGGTGATTATATGTTGGAGTGACTTGCCCACAATTTTCATTTTCTTTGTTTTGTTTGCATGTTACCTATACAGGCAGGGTACTATGCTGTGCTCCTCTATTAACTAGTAAACAGCACTTATACACTCACCACCTGTCTTCTTTCCTTTGTCAGCCTCTCGTATGTCCTTGCTGACCCTGGCAAAAAAAGCCTCTCCTAGGGTCCCTGGAATCTGAATGAGAGTGTTTTCACTTTAAAATGCAAAATGGCTGCCACTTGTAAACACTCAAAATGGCTGTGCCCATGGTCACTTTAAATATCAAAAATGGCCACCACTTGTAAACATTCTAAATGGCTGCACCCTCAATCACTTTAAATATCCAAAATAGCTGCTGCGTGTAAATAACCAAAATGGCTGGACCCTCCGGACAGCAGAAAGTCCACAGCTCATGTTAACTCCCTCCTTGCTGTTTCCCTTCCTAGTCATAGGCTACCAGAGCAGTTGTCCCTGCAGCCCTTGGTAACCGGGACTGATGTTTAGGTCAATTCTCAGGTCCCAACACCACTTGGAAGTATTCAGGCTGTTGGTCTCATCAGAGAAGCTGACGGTACATAACTCTCACTGTCTCTGTACTCACTGGTTTTGCTCAAGCTTTTCTACTTGGTGCCTAATCCACTTCTGTATAGTTGCTTTCTAAGCTCAGGGTTCCAAGATTATCTTCTGTATCTCTTTAAACTGTTTTTTTTATTTTCTTTGTTGAAGCGGGTCTGTGTTGCTTATCTGCCTATTCCTTCATCTTACTGGAAGTCCTCTTATGGTTTTTTGAAGTAGTTTTTTATAGTTTTCTTTGTATAGGTCTTTTGTGTCCCTGGTAAGATTTATTCCCAAGTATTTTATTTTTTTGGAAGCTATTATAAATGGTATTGGTTTCCTTGTTTATTTTTTAGCAATCTCTTTGCTGGTGTAGAAGAATCCAGTAGATTTTTGGATGTTGCTCTTGTATCCTGCCACAATTCTAAATCTCTCAATTAGTTCCACTAGATTTTTGACTGAGTCTCTTGGGTATTCTAGGTATAGGATCATATCATCAGCAAATAGGGATAGTTTGACTTCTTCCTTCCCAATTTGGATACATTTTATTTCCCTTTCTTGACTTATGGCCCTGGATAGGACTTCCAGTACAATGTTGAATAGAAGTGGTGATAGAGGGCATCCTAGTATGGTTCCTATTCAGAAAAGTAATGGTTTCAATCTCTCTCCATTGAGAATAATCTTGGCTGTTGGTTTTGCACAGATGCCCTTTATTATGTTGAGGAATATCCCTTCTATTCCTATTTTGTTGAGAGTTTTGATCAGGAATGGGTGTTGGATTTTATCAAATGCCTTTTCTGCATTAATTGATATGATCATGTGGTTCTTCTCCTTTGTTTTATTTATGTGATGGATGATGATTGTTTTTCTAATGTTGAACCATCCTTGCATACCTGATA
>NW_006921733.1:2255168-2256457 GCF_000298275.1 Orycteropus afer afer
TCAGTTTTTCTCTGAATGTTTGGTGATATCATCTGAGCCAGGACTTTTTTTTTTTTTTGTAATTTTTGATGACCTGTTCAATTTCTTCTTTTGTGATGGACCTATTCAACTTTTCCACATCAGTCTGTGTTAGTTTAGGTAAGTGGTGTGTTTCCAGAAATCTGTCCATTTCTTCCAGATTTTCAAAATTGTTGGAGTACAGATCTTCATAGTATCCTGATACTATCCTTTTTATTTCATTTGGTTCTGTTGTGATGTCACCCATTTCATTTCTTATTCTTGTTATTTGTATTCTCTCCCTCTTTCTTTTGTTAAATTTGCCAGTGGTTTGTCAATTTTATTGATCTTTTCAAAAAACCAACTTCTGGTCTTGTTGATTTTTTCTATTGCCATTCTACTTTGTTTCATTGATATTTGCTTGAATCTTTATTATTTCCTTTCTTTTGGTGACTGTAGGTTGTTCTTGCTGTTCTTTTTCTAACTGTGGAAATGTTTGTTTAAAATGTTGATTTTGGCTCTTTATTCTTTTTTGATGTGTGCATTTATTCCTATAATTGACCTCTGATCACAGCTTTTGCTGTGTCCCAAAGATTTTGTTATGCTGTGTTTTCATTCTCGCTTGATTCAAGGAATTTTTGAATTTCAATTTTTACTTCCTCTCTTACACATTCTTTTTCAAGGAGGGTGTTGTTCAGTTTCCATATGTTTAGTTCTTTTCTGTTGATCTTCCTATTGTTGATTACTAAATTGATAGCATTATGATCTGAGAAGATGCTTTACAGTATTTGGATGTTATTAAATTTATTAAGGCTTTCTTTATGGCCTAACATATTGTCTATCATGGAAAATGTTCCATGGGCACTTGAAAAGAATGTATATTGTGCTGTTGTTGGATGAAGTGTACTATAGATGCCTACAAGGTCAAGTTGGTGGACTGGTGTTGTTTAGCTCTTCTGCATCTTTGTTGAGTTTCTTTCCAATTTTTCTATCTTTGATTGAAACTTATGTATTAAAGTCTCCCACTGTGACCACGGAGTCATATATTTGCATTTTCAGCCCTTTTAAATTCTGATTTATGTATTTTGAGGATCTTTAATTGGGTCCCTAGATATTTATTATAGTTATCTCTTCATGTTCAATTGATCCTTTAATCATTATATAATGTCCTTCTTTGTCTCGTATGGTGGTTTTTGTCTTAAAGTCAATTTGATAAAAAATTAGTATTGCTACTCACATGCAAGTAAGATCTTACTGAAGATAATTCAGAAACGTTTGCAGCAGTATATTGA
>NW_006921733.1:2258514-2290242 GCF_000298275.1 Orycteropus afer afer
TGTTGTTTTAGTATTTGCTGAATATTTGTGCTTGTCCTCTTTTTTATTGTGATGTGAAGGTTTTCCATTTTTCTTTGAGGTTACTCTGTATTTTATAATATTCTCTCTGAGATTAGTACAGTCCATTCTATCTTGCAACTCTCTTAACTTCCTCATCATTTAGAAGTTCTGTAACTACACAATATTTTCCCTCTTTTTGGTTTCTAGTTGTCCTCACTTTCCAATTGATGTCTCTGGTTCCCTGTTTACAATCTTGTAAGCTCATTCACTTTGGATATCTCCACATCTGTTTTGATTTCTGGGTTATGTCATCTTATGTATTAATGGTCATTTGTTATTTGCTATTTTTGGTTCTCTGTTCAAAGAACTCCCTTTAGTATCTCTTGTAAGGTTGGTCTGGTTTTAACAAATTCCCTTAATTTCTGCTCATCTGGAAATCTCCTAATTTCACCATCATATTTGATGGACAATTCTGACAGGTATAAAATCCTTGGTTGAAAATTTTTCTCTTTCAGCGTTTTGTGTATGTCATCCTGTTGCTTTCCCAATTTCATGGTTTCTGATGAAAAATCAGAGCTTATTCTTACTGGTTGTCCTTTGTAAATAACTTTTTGTTTTTCCTATGATGCTTTCTGGATTCTCTCTTTGTCTTTAGTTTTGATGAGTTTGATAATGATATGTCTTTGTGATTTTCTTTTGGGGTCTATACTGTTTAGGTTTCATTGGACTTCCTGAATGGATATGTTCTCACCTTTCATCATATCAGGGAAGTTCTCCTCCAACAAATCTTGGACAATTTTTTCATTGGCTTCATTTTTCTCTTCCTGTTCTGGAATTCCAATGACATGTAGGTTATTCCTTTTGATGGTATCCCACGTGAACATTAGGCTTTGTTCATTTTGTTTCTTTTTCTCATTGATCCCTTTCCAAAGAAGTATTCAGGTATTTGTCTACAATCTCATTAATTCTGTCTTCCATTGCATCAATTCTACTCCTTTGCCCTTTCAATGTGTTATCTATTTCTGACAATTTAGTATTAACCATCTGGATTTATATCTGTAGATAGAATCATTTCTAATTTTGCATTTATTTTGTCATTTTGTTCTTGTAATTTCTTCCAAAATTCTTGTAAGGTTTTTTCTGTGTTTTCCTTGGTCTGTCTCTCAATCCTTTGAAGATACCTAAATATAATCCTATTGAATTTCTTGTCAGAGAGTTCCAGTGCTGCTTCTTCCTGAGGTATGTCTGTGTCTGTATCCTAGTCCCTTGTTGCTATCACTTCTTTCTTCTTTGTATGGACTGTAATGGTCAGTTGTCTCTGAGACATCATGTTGTTATTGTATTTTGATCTTGGTTAACTGTTTGTGAAGAGAAGAAAAGGGTGAGTCAGACTTTCCTTGGTAGCTGTTTATCATTGGCCCATTGGTGGAGAAGGAAGTGGTGGATCTCACTCAGTAAGTGAAGCTGTAGGAAGCTTGTGTGTAGTTGTGTCCTATGGGAACTGTTGCTGTCTTCCACTCAGTTAGACAAAAATAACAACTGAATAACCATAAAAAAGTAAAAGCAAATGGATAAAGAATGCACCATGTAATTACAAAGGAACTAAAAAAAAGAAAAAAGGGAAAAAGAAAAAAATACTTGCAATATCTGGGGAGAGAGCAATAAGAGAAAAAATGTAGAGCAGGAGAATAATGAAGAAAAAAATGAAAAAAAAAAACTCAAAAAGAAGAACAAGTAACAGGGCTAACCATGAGAAAGAAAAAAAAAAATCAAACAGAAACAGGGAAAAGAAAAAAAAGCTGAAAACTAGAACCTGGGAAGGAAAGAATAAAGAATAATAGTACAAAGAACAAAAGTAATAATAATGATAGTAGTTTTAAAACAGACAAAAAAAAAAAAAAAAAAAAAAAAAAAAAAAAAAAAAAAAAAAAAAAAAAAAAAAAAATCAAGGCAGGACTGGGCCGGGCACCCATGCTCCATCCTAGCACACAGACTGGGATGGAATTCCTACCAGGCCAGAAGGTGGGTGGGAGTGAGGGATGGCCTCACCTCTATTCACCAAGAGAGTGTGAGGTATAAGAGTAACAAGGGGAATGTCACACCTTTCTAGTTGTCTGGGTCTGGAATATCCTTGAGGTTACTGGCAAGTGGAGCTGGTTCTTAAGTCCCTGGAATCTGGGAGAATGCTGCCACTTTAAGTATCCAAAATTGTGAAGCCACCTGTAAACATTCAAAATGGCTGTGCCCTCCAGATAGGCAAAAGTCCACAGCTCAGCCCACCTTCCTCTTTGATGCTTCCCATTTTATTCCCCAGCCACCAGATCATTCCTCCTTGCAGCCCCTGGCTAGCAGGGCCAATTTGTAGGTGAATTCTTAGGTCTTAACACCACTCGGCAATATTCAAGCTGTCTGTGCTATGAGGATTGCTGCCAGACTGTAGCTCCATCTGTCTCCTTTTTTGGTATTTTCATGCAAATTCTTCTGCTAGTTGGAGTTTAGTCCACTTCTATATCCTTCCCTTCAAGGCTCAGGAGTCCAGGATTATCTTCTGTATCTGTGTCATTTGGTTCCCCTTTTCTTTGCTGAAGAGGATCTGTGCAGTCTTTCTGCCTGTTCCGCCATCTTATTGGAACTCTGATAGTATGTACTCTTAATATGTGATGAGAATGTCACATCTATGTCTTTTCTCCCTAAATCTCATAAACTCAGTTAATCAAGAGAAAAATATTAGATAAAATAACTGGTAAACAATCCTCAAAACTGTCAAGGTCATTAAAAATTAAGAAAGTCTGAGAAACTGTCACAATCAAGGAAGCATGATAAATTAATGTATTGAGAGATCCTGGGGAAGAAAAAAAGGGTATTAGGGGAAAATTAAGGTAATCTGAGAAAAGCATGACCTTTAGTTCAAAAAATGTGTCAATATTTATCCATTAATTATAAACATATAATACTAATATAAGATGTTAATAATGGGGAAAATAGGATGTGAGATACATAGAAACTCTGTATACTCGCTGCACATTTCTTTTTCCATAAATCTACACTATTAAATTATTAAAAAGGAGCTCTGGTAGCATAGTGCCTAAGGCACTTGACTGCTAAGCAGGAGGCTGGCGGTTCAAACCCACCAGCCACTCCTAGGAAGGAAGGTTGGGAAATCCTACTTCCGTAGTGATAACTGCCTCGGAAACCCAAGGAGGGGTTGCTAGGAGTCGGGGCTGACTCAATGGCAAATAACAACAACAACATATTATTATTAAAAAATGAAAAGTTCATTTTACAGAACAGAACATCCTTGAAAAGCATAGACCCTGATAATTCAAATAAAATAAAACCAGAAAACAAAAAAATACCAAAACTGTAACACTGTTTTCATATTGTGTTCCATTTCATTTAATTTTAATATATTTCTGTGTTGCCTGATAAAGAGAAAACTCTATTTTTTGTGTCATTGTTTTTGGTCAATGCAATCACATAATATATTAAAATTTATAAATGATAAAAAAGAATTACAGTTTTAATATATACTGTTTTACTCTTGGGTATAAGCACATTTTCTAGATCAGACCTCTGTTAATTCAGAGATGCAGATGAATCTCTACTTAAATTTGAAATTTCAAGCAGCTAAATGTTAGGGTGATGATGATGATGATGATGATGATGATGATGATGATGTGTTTATTAACTAATTGGAAAATGGTCAGTTGATAAAACATTCTTTCCTATTTATATTTGACTCTTGTATCTGCTGCTTAATGAATGAATACACTTCTGAGTGTGTTTAATATAAAACAGACATAGTGTCTGTTTTTGTTACCCATAATGGTACAAGGTATTTATGTGTGATATAAACATATATAAAAGCCACTAAAACCAGGTCAGACATCTAGTAATTTTTAATGAATGTTTATATAATGATTTATGGTTAACATAGTTTTATTATTATAAAAATTACATAGCCTTAAAAATGTTAGAATTATTCAGTTCAGATAAATTGAGAAATAGTTTCACATGCTT
This sequence comes from Orycteropus afer afer, assembly GCF_000298275.1. Classification (NCBI taxonomy): domain Eukaryota; kingdom Metazoa; phylum Chordata; class Mammalia; order Tubulidentata; family Orycteropodidae; genus Orycteropus; species Orycteropus afer. Next base: position 2,262,535 of record NW_006921733.1, read on the forward strand.
AATTCTGTCTAATATTAACTTTTCAATACAATGACACTTCTTTAGAATGATCTCCATAAAATATACTTTAAATACCAAGAAATTTGTAATGACCTTCATAGTCTACATAGATCAAAAAAGAGTAAAAACAAACCATTACCTTAAATTACAAAGAATCAGATTGTTAAGGAGATAAATTATCTCATCCAAGCCCAGCAGTTGTCTCCAATGTCTCTGTTATCCCCATGTATGCTGATGGCAAGAATGAGTTTTCCTTCTCATGAATAAATAATGTTGTTATTTGAAATACAATTAAATATATAACAGGTTGAGAAAATTCATGACATTCTTCTCCACTCCCTCTCCCTGATCAGAGCCCATCACATTATTGTAAGGGGATGACTTAAGATCCCAGGACTATTTTACTCATATCTCTGCTAACATAACATTTGCTATGAGTTATCTGTCAAATACATTTATAGAACCATGTTATAAGGTGCTTCCCTTTCTCTTCAACCATTTTATTGTTTATTCAAGGTCAAAGAATGTTCATTGTCCTCAATGTCACACTGTTTGCCTTGTTGGCATAACTCCAATAGAAATGATAGAAATATATAGTTATATAATTTTTTATCAGTTCTTAGTCATCTAATGAAAGGAAATGTTTCTCCCAGTATATAATGTGGTCAATTTGGCACTTGGAAATAATTCCTAAGTCTGCATTCATCCTTCCACAAGAAAATAATAATAATAATAACAACAATAACTTGTTTGTTTGGCTCTATTTGCACGTAATGACAATCAGTCTAGAATATACTTCAACTACTTTTTTTTTTTTCATTTTGTTTCATTTACTTTGAGAATTGATTGTAGAACATGTTGATGTACAACATCCTTAACTAGGTAACAGCATACAATTGTAGTATAAGCTAACCACCTATGTAGTCAACTGGCATTCCCAAAAGTGAAGCCTGAGTAGTGCACTGGGGTGTTACATAGGTTGTATCATCTGGAGCTATTGATACCTTTGCCAAAGAGCTTATGCTAGGCATTCATCTGCCAAGAGTAAATATCTATTCAGCACATACTATGAAGTAGGTAATTAACAGCCTACAGAAGAAATGGTTTCTAACCTCCAAACATCAACACAGGTAAGTACGTTAAATATATATATATATATGTGTGTGTGTGTGTGTGTGTGTGTGTGTCTATACACACACACACACACATATATATGTGTGTGTGAGAGAGTGTGTGTGTATTGACTAGGTCTCCAGCCACTCCTCGGAAGGAAGGTTGGGCAATCCTACTTCCGTAGTGATACTGCCTCGGAAACCCAAGGAGGGGTCGCTATGAGTCGGGGCCGACTCGACGGCACACAACAACAACAACAACAACAGAAAGAGAAAGGAATAATTTAAATGCATTGATAAGCTTTTGTCTCAAGACTTTACTGGCCCAGTGTGAAAGTATTTGGTTTACAAAATTCTTAAGCAAAACTGCAATAACATTTTTGCTCATGCTGTCATAAAATGATAACAAAACACATGCCCTTGACCATATTCTGTCTGTGGATCACCAAGAGCACTGTTTCAGGACTTTCGTACACTGATTAAATATGAACATTAGATGCCAAGGGGAGTGAAACAGTTTTTTCTAAATAAAGAAAAAACAACCATTCTTCCCCATGTCTTACACTTTTACTTTATCTAACTATGAAAGGTCAGATAAGCCAGTAGCACCAAATAATAAAATCTCTAGAAAGTTGAGAAGGGCAGAAAAGCTTTAAGGAGAAAGAAAGAATTTTAGAGTAAAGAAGTAAGGTCCTGGAAAATTTTTTGCTAGAAGGAATCCCTCCAAGCTCCCCAGATACCCTGACCCTAGGCCCAATTGCAAGAGTATCCACTTGCATCCTCAGACATGGGAAGTAAAAAGAGGCAAATTTTTGGCATCTGGGAAAGGCATGGTTGAATCTAGCATCTGGATTCTGAGAATAAGAACTAACAAGATAACAGGGATCAGATTCCCATAAGGGGCAACAGCAGGCAGAGACATGGCAGGTGAAGCAAAGCAAACCATGGGCATCTTTATTCTGTGTCTGCACATGGTCCTTGGGGTGCTCATCCTCACCTGTGGTTTACTGTCCTCATCATCTGTCCTGAATTGTCTGGCCTCTCGCCTTTCTGAAATATCTTTCCTTTCCTACAGAATCCATTGCATGAGGCTTACGTTTTAACACAATTTCCATATATTTGATATTAATATATAGAAATACAACTGATTTTGACATTGCTGAACTCACTCATTAGTTTTAGGAGCTTTTGTAGATTCTTTGTGATTTTTTACATAGACAAGCATGTTATCTGCAAATAAGGACAGCTTCATGTCTTTCTTTCTAAAGTTATTGCACAGTGTAGGTGAAAAAAAGCACATCCTGGAATTTGGACTGCAAGCAGTAGTTGAGCAGGTAAGCCAAGCTTACTTAACTAATACAAAGAACAATCCAAAATCCAAAAGGACCCTTTTCCTGGAGTCCAGACTCAAGAGGCATATCTAGATTAGCAGTGTCAGATAGACTTTGCTGAGGTGCCAAACATAGTTGGAAACTTTAGATATTAACTAATGTTTATACTTTCACTCATCTGTCAGTTTGTCATACTGTGTTGGCTTGTGTGTTGCTGTGAGGCTGGAGGCTATGCCACCAGTATGTCAAATACCTGCAGAGTCACCCATTGTGGACAGGTTTCAGTGGATTTCCCATACTAAGACAGACTTGGAGGAAGGAAGGAACCATCCAATTCTCAAAGAATTGGGCAGTGAAAACCTCATGAGGTAGCAGTGAAACCCTGTCTGATATATTACTGGAAAACTTGATGAATAGCCCTGAAACACTGTCAAATATAGTGCCAGAAGATGAGCCCCTCAGGTTGGAAGGCACTCAAAATAAGACTGGGGAAGAGCTGCCTCCTCAAAGAAAAGTCAACCTTATTAATGACAGGGATGGAGTAAAGCTTTCAGGACCCCATTTGCTGATTTGGCAAGATTCAAAATGGGAAGAAGCAGTTGCAAACATCCAATAAAAATCACAACATGGAATATATGAAGTATGAATCTAGGGAAATTGGATGTTGTCAAACATGAAAAGGAATGCATAAACATCAATATCCTAGGCATTAGTAAGCTGAAATGGACTGGTTTTGGCCATTTTGAATCAGACAAATATATGTTCTTCTATACAGCGTCTGTTAGACTGGGTTCTCCAGAGAAACAAAACCAGTAAAGCTAATATATACAGAGAAGGAGAAATTTATCTTAGGAAAATGGCTCACACACTTATAGAATCTGGCAAGTCCAAAGTTCTTGGATCAAATGTCAAGTTGGAGGATTTTCCTGACTCATGCAGCTTTGGGGGTTAAGGAGCTCAAGGCTGGCAGGCAGTATACTGGCTGATGTGTCCAACGAATGATGAATCCAAGATCTCCAGGCCAAATGGTGGATTGTTTGCTCACAGACAGTTGTTGACAGCACAGCAGAATCCCGATCCACAGAAGAGTGTCTCTTTTCCCAGGATGTCCATAAATATACTGGAAGCAGGTCACAGCCCTAGGGAAACTCCCTTTCAATGGATTGGCTGCTCAAAACATATACATCTGATCCCATCATGGGAATAACCACATCACAACTGCTTAAATCACACAGGATTGTGGTCCAGCAAGTTGACACACAGCTCCAAATATTACAGTCCACCCCTTGTCAACTTGGCGGTTGTATACATCTTCTTAACTATATATAATCTCTAAATAAGGACAATTATAAAGTTATATTTGCACCTAACATGATACGCTGGGAGCTCTGGTAGTGTGGTACCTAAGGCACTTGACTGCTAACCAGAAGGCTGGCAGTTCAAACCCACCAGCCACTCCTCAGAAGGAAGATGAGGCAATCTACCTCCATAGTGATACTGCCTCAGAAACCCAAGGAGGGGTCACTATGGGTCGAGTCCGACTCGATGGCACATAACAACAACATGATATGCTAACACACATACAACTGAAAAACATTAACCTTATTAACATTTCACAGTTCATAACAGAAGGAAACAAAAATATATGATGCACATATACAATGAAGAAATATAACAATCACAGTCTTCATTTCTGCAACTGGTCAATGGTCAGAGCTGATATTCAGAACTAGCTTTTTCCATCACCCATTCTGTATTTCCCTTGCCCTCAGAAAGTACCTCACCTTTTCACGGTTATTTGCCTAGTGGGGTGACCCAAACCTTCTTTTCTGAAGGTTCTGGGCCATTAGCCATCATATCAGAATTGGGTTGCTGTAATTTTCCATTGACTTTAATTACAGAGCATGGTAGTATTAAGAGGCGTCCTAAAGAATCTTGTATTCCAGACATATTCTTCTTTACCTCCATTATGTAATGTCATCCCAATTTCCCCTTGGTAATCAGGATCTATCACACTAGATAACACAGTAATGCTCTTCCTTGCCTGTTGATCCAGAGGCATGAGGAAGCCAAAATGGCCAAGTGGCATTCTTAATTTCCAGTTCAATGCAATCAATATTGTGTCTCCAGGTGGGAGTGTTCCTTCCTTTGGGACTACAATCTCCATACCCGCAGAGGATAAGGTAGCAGGGACAGGAAGCAAAAATTTTTTGAGTGGGTCACTAGGGGTAACAGTGTGTGGTACTACTCCAGTTTCCATCCCTTGGTTCCTGGACTCATGAATTCTGGCTATTGGAGAAACAGAATCATACATTGGATGCTAGTTTAGAGCATATACAGCCTCCTGGAGAACATTGCCCTAGCGCTTCAAGGTATTGCCACCTAGCTGCAGCTGTAATTGTGTTTTCAGTAGGCCATTCCATCGTTCTATCAAGCCAGCTGCTTCAGAATGATGGGGAACATGGTAAGACCAGTGAATTCCATGAGCATAGGCCCATTGCTGCATTTCATTTGCTGTAAAGTGAGTCCCTTGATCTGAAGCAATGCTGTGTGGGATACCATAAGGCATTCTGTAAGTCCACAGTTGGTAGTTTTGGCAGAAGCATTACATGCAGGGAAGGCAAATCCACATCCAGAATAAGTATCTATCCCAGTAAGAATAAAATGCTGTCCTTTCCATGATGAAAGTGGTCCAATGTAATCAACGCACCACCACGTTGCTGGCTGATCACCCCAAGGAAGGATTCCATATCGCAGACTCAGTGTTGGTCTCTGCTCCTGGCTGATTGGGCATTCAGCAGTGATGGTAGCTAAATCATCCTGGGTAAGTGGGAGTCCATGTTGCTGAGCCCATGCATAACCTCCATCCTTGCCACCATGGCCACTTTGCTCATGAGCCCATTGAGCAATGACAGGAGTAGCTGGGGAAAAAGGATGGTTGGTTTCCACTCAATGTATCATCCTATCCACCTGATTGTTAAAGTTCTCCTCTGTCGAGGTCACCTTTTGGTGGACATTCACATGAGACACAAATATCTTTACTCCTTTGGCTCATTCAGAGAGGTCTATCCACATAATTCTTCCCCATACATCCTTGTCACCAATTTTTCAATAATGCTCCTTCCAAGCCCCAGACCATCCAGACAAGCCATTAGCCAAAGACCATTAATCCATATATAATTGTATATCTGGCCATTTTTTATTCCATGCAAAGTGAACAGCCATATGCACAGCTTGAAATTCTGCCCATTGGGAGGATTTCCTTTCACCACTCTCCTTCAAGGAAGTTCCAGAAAGGCTCCACAGTGCTGCTGTTGTCCACTTTCAAGTGGTGCCTGCATATTGCACAGAACCATCTGTAACCTAGCCATGAGTTTTCTCTTCCTCAGTCAACTGATCATAAGGGACTCCCCATGAGGCTATAGGTGCAGACTAGGAGAGGGAAGGTAATGTGACTGGAGTGGAAACCATAAGTATTTGAGCCACTTACTCATGCAACTTACTTGTGCCTTCAGGTCCTGCTCAATCCCGATCTCTGATATACCACTTCATTTAATGATGGAGTGGTCCTGTGCACATCCAACTTTATGACTCTGTGGGTCAGACAACAGCCAGTTCATGATAGGAATCTCAGGCCTCATGGTGACTTGGTGGCCCATGGTTATGCATTCAGTCTCTACTAAAGCCCAATTACAGGCTAACAGCTCTTCCTCAAAAGGATAGTAGTTATTTGCAGAGGATGACAGGGCTCTGTTCCAAAACCCCAAGGGTCTATGTTGCAATTCACCAATAGGGACCTGCCAAAGACTCCAAGTAGCATCTCTATCTACTACAGACACTTCAAGCACCATTGGATCAGCTGGATCATATGGCCCAAGTGGGAGAGCAGTCTGCATGACAGCCTGAACCTGTTGCAGATCCTTCAGTTGTTTTGGGCCCCACTCAAACCTAGTAGCTTTCCAAGTCACTTGATAAATAGGCCTCAGCAACACACCCAAATGAGAGATATGTTGCCTCCAAAATCCAAAGAGGGCCACCAGACGTTGTGCCTCCTTTTTAGTTGTGGGGGAAGCCAGATACAAGAACTTATCCTTCACTACAGTAGGAATATTTCAATATGCCCCACACCATTAGACCCTTAGAAATTTCACTGAGGTGGAAGGTGCCTAAATTTTTGTTGGGTTAATTTAATTTCCCAACCTCTACCACACATACTTCTCACCAATAAGTCTAGAATCATCAATATTTCTTCCTTACTAGGTCCAATCAGCATAATGCCATCAATATAATGAACCAGTGTGTTATCTTGTGGAAAGGAAAGGCAATCAAGATCCCTATGGACTAAATTATGACATAGTGCCAGGGAGTTGATATACCCCTGAGGAAGCACTGTGGAAGTATACTGCTGGCCTTACCAGCTGAAGGCAAACTGCTCTAATGGTCCTTTGAAACTGTTATGGAGAAAAAGGCATTGTCCAGATCAATAGCTGCATACCAAGTACCAGGAGATACACTAATTTGCTCCAGCAATGAAACCATATCATGAACAGTAGCTGCAACTGGAGTCACCACCCAATTAAGTTTATGGTAATCTATTATCATTCTCCAAGATCCATCTGTTTTTTGCACAGGCCAAATAGGTGAATTATATGGGGATGTGATGGGAATCACCACTCCTGCATCCTTCAAGTCCTTGGTGGCAGTAATCTCTGCAACCCCTCCAGGGATGGTGTATTGCTTTTGGTTTACTATTTTTGTAGGTAGGGGCAATTCTAATGGCTTCCACTTGGCTTTTTGTACTGTAATAGCCCTTACTCCACATGTCAGGGATCCAATGTGGACATTCTGCCAATTGCTCAGTATTTCTATTCCAATTATGCATTCTGGGACTGGGGAAATCACTACAGGATGGGTTCAGGGACCCACTGGACCCACTGTAAGATGCACCTTAGCTAAGACTCCATCAATAACTTGACCTCCATATGCCCCCACTCTGACTTGTGGACCACAAAGATGGTTTGGGTCTCCTGGAATTAATGTCAGTTCAGAGCCAGTATCCAGTAACCCCCAAAAAGTCTGATTATTTCCCTTTCCCCAATGAACAGTCACTCTCATAAAAGGCCTCAGATCCCTTTGGGGAAGGGTGGGAGAAAGATTAACATTATAGATTTTTGGCAATGTAGTGGGGTCCTTCCTCAAAGGGACCTGGCCTCCCTTTCATTCAAGAGGTTGTGGGTCTGTAAACTGACTCAAGTCTGGGAATTCATTGGGAGTCTTTGACTCTGTATTCTTGTGATTCAATCTAGGCTGCTGTTCATGTGCCCTAGAATTATTCAGTCTATACAGATCAAGTAAATACTTAGTAGGTTTACCATGTATTTCACTACTAGGAACATCATGCACAAGTAGCTAATGCCATAATTTTACACAAGTCAGACTATTCTGATTAATGTTCCAACTCTGCTGTCCATTATAGTAACCACACCCACCTTGCCTTTGTCAATTAACTGCTGCCCCTTGGACCCTATTACCACAGGGTCCAATCAGCCCCATCGTAGTTAAGTGTCTTAGTTCAATTAGGGAAGTTACCACTGTCAAATCTGGCTTACATAAAATAACAATCAAAGCAGTCTTCAAGGATGCTGGAGCTTCCTTCACAAATTTATTTCTCACCGTACTGGTGAAAGGCTTGTCTTCTGGATTCTCCATTCCTGGCTCTAGGGGTCTAAACTGATAAATCCATTCTAACAGGCCAATTTCCCTAAACCTCTGGATACCTTCTTCTACATTATACCAAGGCAGGTCTGGTACTTCAACTTGACTTAAGGTAGGCCACCACATAATCCATGCTTCAGTAAGTCAACCAAATAAGCTACTAGATCCTTTCCTAACCTCTCCAGCTGAAACATTGAATGGAGAATCCGTACTTAGTGGGCCTAAATCAATAAACTCAGACTGATCCAATGTTACATTCCTTCCACCATTATCCCACACCCTCAATAGCTATTCCCATACATATTCTCCAGGCTTCTGTCTCTACATGTTAGAAAAATCAAGTAGGTCTTTTTGGGTGCAGTGTACCACCTCCTCAGTCACACTTTGAATTTCACCTTTTGGGGCTTACTTGGACTTAACTTTAGTTATAGGTCTAGCAGCAACAATAGGTGGTTGAGGCAGTTCCTGAGAACATTCAGAAATGTCTTTCATTACCTCTGCCTCTGCAATGACCCAGCAGGAACAGTTGGGTTAATCCCATCAAACTGAGGTGGAGGGGATGATGGTTTTACAGTAATCCCTTCAGATGGGAGGGCTCAACAGAATTTATAGGCTCCATATCCTGATCTTCCTATCTGCCCATACGTTCCATTCCAAGTTTCAGGATTCCATTTTTTTTCGCAATCAATGTCCTCACTTTAACTTCAGACACCATTCTGGGTTGGTAATTTAAGTGGCGTTGTAATCCAGCCACCCTTACAATAAGACTCTTGTGTTTGGTTTTCAGAAATATCAGCTCTGTTACTAGAAAAAATAAGGCTTTCTTTCAGAGCACAACTGTTAACATTGAAGTCTTTTATGCTGCACTTAAGCTGTGAGTCAGCAGCCCTGAGCTCATCTTTCTCTTTCACCACCTTGTCTAGTATAAGTAGGACCAACCAACCAGCTTCTTATACTCCTCATGCTGACAAAATTGCAGAAAAGTATCAAATATGCGATCATCCAAGGCCTCACTTCTCATAAGTACTTGATCTCTTGGTGGTGCTATTTTGAATATTAATGTTGCCACCTCATGCCATGGATTAGCAGGGCCCTCTTTACTAACAGAGGCAGGGTCACTAGTGTCTTTACAAGTAATCAAAATTAATCAATTTAGGAAGCCCATTCTTATGATTTTGGCTCTTTAGAACCACTCTTGGTACCAAATGTGTTAGACAGGGTTCTCTAGAGAAACTAAACCAGTAAAGCTTATATGTAGAGAAAAAGAGAAATTTATCTTAGGAAAATGTATCACACACTTATAGAAGCTGGCAATCCAAAGTTCTTGGATCAAACATTGAGCTGGAGGCTTTTCCCAACTCATGCATCTGCAGGGGCTGAGGAGCTCAAGGCTTGCAGGCAATATACTGGCTGATATGTCCAATGAATGACACATCCAAGATCTTCAGGCTGAATGATGGATTGTTCACTCACAGACAGTTTTAGGCAGCACAACAGAATCCCAATCCACAGAAGAGTGTCTCTTTTCCCAGGATGTTCATAAATATACTGGAAGCAGGCCACACACCTAGGGAATCTCCCTTTCAACAGATTGGCTGCTCAAAACATATACATATGATCCCATCATGGCAATAACCACATCACAACTGCTTAAACCACACAGGATTGTGATCCAGCCATGTTGACCCACCGATCTAACTATCACACAGTATATGACAAAATGAAGAGGAATGGCATGGCATTCAATATCATAAAGAACGTTTCAAGATCTATCCTGAAACACAGTGTTGTCAGTGATAGGATAATATCCATATGCCTACAAGGAAGAAAAGTTAATACTAATATTATTCAAATTTACACACCAACCACTAAAGCCAAAGATGATGAAATTTAAAATTTTTACCAACTTCTGCAGTCTGAAATTGACTGAATACACAATCAAGATGTGTTGATTACCACTGGTGATTGGATTGTGAAAGTTGGAAACAAAGAAGAATCACCAGTAGTTGGAAAATATGGCCTTGGTGATAGAAATGACACTGGGGATTGCATGATAGAATTTTGCAAGACCAATGACTTATTCATTACCAATATAATTTTCAGCAACATAAGTGGCAGCTATACATGTCGACTTCAACTGATGAAATACACTGGGATCAGATCGACTACATCTGTAGAAAGAGGTGATGGAGAAGCTCAATATTTTCAGCCAAAACAAGGCCAGGGATTGACTGTGAAACAAACCATGAATTTCTCATATGCAAGTTCAAGATGAAGCTGAAGGCAATTAAAACATGTCCATAAGAACCAAATTTGACCTTGATTATATCTCATCTAAATTTAGAGATCATCTGAAGAATAGATTTGACTCACTGAACAGCAATGATGGAAAATCAGACGCATTGTGGGATGACATCAAGAACATCATCAATGAAGAAAGCAAAGAGTCAATAAAAAGACAATAAAGGAAAAAAATACGAAAATGGATGTCAGAAGAGACTCAGAAACTTGCTCTTCAATGGGGAGTAGCTAAAGCAAATGGAAGAAATTAGAGAATAAAAGAGCTGAACAGAAGATTTCAAAGAGAAACTTGAGAAGACAAAGTCAATTGATATAATGACATATGCAAAGACATAGAGTAATAAAACCAAAAGCTAAAAGAACTGAAGAAAAAAATTCAAGCCTTAAGTTGCAATATTGAAAGATTCTTTGGGCAATTTACTGAATGATGCAGGCAACATCAAAAGAAGATGGAAGGAATTCATTGTACCAAAAAGAATTTGTTGATGTTCATACATTTCAGGAAGTGGCATATGATCAAAAAGCAATGGTACTGAAGGAAGACATTGAAGCTGTACTGAAGGAATTGGCTGAAAACAAGGCTCCAGGAATTGATGGAATACCCACTTAGGGGTTTCAACAAATGGATGCTGTACTGGAGACACTTACTTGTCTATCCCAAGAAATTTGGAAGACAGCCACCTGGTCAACGTCTTGGAAAAGATCCATATTTGTACCCATTCCAAACCCATTCAAAAGAATGATGATGCAACAGAATGTGAAAATTATCAAACAATATAATTAATATCACACCCAAGTAAAATCTAGCTGAAGATAATTAAAAAACATTTGTCACAATATATTAACAGGAAGCTTCCAGAAATGCAAGCTGGACTTAGATGAGGACATGGAATGAGAGACACCATTGCTGATGTCAGATGGATCTTGGCTCAAAGCAAAGAATACCAGAAAGATGTTTATTTGTGTATAATTGACTATGTAAAAGCATTAAATTGTGTTGATCATAAGAAATTATGGATAACTTTAAGAAGAATGGGAATTCCAGAACACTTAATTGTACTTATGATGAACATCTACATGGACCAGGAGAGTGTCATTCAAACAAAACAAGAGGGCACTACCTGGCTTAAAATCAAGAAGGGAGTGTGTCAAGGTTGTATCCTTTCCCCATACTTATTCAATCTGTAGGAGCTCTGGTAGCATAGAGCCTAAGACACTTGACTGCTAACCAGAGGCTGGTGGTTCAAACCCACCAGCCACTCCTCAGAAGGAAGGTCAGAAGTAATTTTCTTCCACAATGAGACTTCCTTGGAAACCCAAGGAGGGTCGCTATGAGTCAGGTCCAACTCAATGGCACATAACAACAACAAAACATTCAATCCATACATTGAACAAATAATCTGAGAAGTTGGACTATATGGTGAAGAACATGGCATTTTGTTTGGAGGAAGAATCATTAACAGCCTGTGATATGCTGACAACACAACCTTGTTTACTTAAAGGGAAGATAAGTTGAATCACTTACAGATGAGGATTAAAGACTGCAGTCTGCAGTATGGATTTCTACATAAAGAAAACAAAAGTCCTCACAACTGGACCAATAAGGAGCATCATGATAAATGGTGAAAAGATTGAAATTGTTAAAGATTTCCTATTGCTTGGTTCCACACTCAACTCCAATGGAAGGAACAGCCAAGAAATCAGATGATGTATTGCACATGATAAATCTGCTGCAAAAGACCTCTTTAAAGTGCTAAAGAGCAAAGATATCTCTTTGAAGACTACAGTGAGCCAATCCAAGCCATGGCATTGTCAATTGCCTCATATGCATGTGGAAGCTGGACAATGAATAAGTAAGACCAAAGAAGAATTGATGCTTTTGAGTTGTGGTGTTGCCAAAGAATACTGAAAGTATCATGGATTGTCAGAAAAACAAATAAATTTGTCCTGGAAGAAGTGCAGCTGGAATGCTTCTTGGAAGTGAGAATGGCCAGACCTCCTCTGACCTCCTTTGGCCATGTTGTCAGAACAGACTATTCCCTGAAGAACGATACCATGCTTGGTATAGTGGAAGCTCAGCAAAGGGCTCAGGTATAGCAAGTACTGTAAGGCTGGTGCAGGACCAGGCAGTGTTTTTTGTTCTGTTGTACATAGGGTTGCTATGAGTCAGAACTGACTTGATGACAACTATCAACAACAACACAGACACTCACTGGATGGGTTGAGGCATTTCTTGCAGAACTAGCAAAGCAACAAAAGTTGTGAAAGCACAGATTCTAGCAAATCTTCCCATGTTTTGGCCTACCAAATGGAAGTGATAACAGTCTGAAGTTTATAGCAGAAGTGACTTAAGAAGTTGCTCATGCACAGGACATCACCTGGAAATTACATTTGATATGGAGACTTCAGTCAAATGGAAAGATTGAATGAAGATCCAAACTCTTGAGAGGGACAAGCAAAAATTTCCCAAGAAGCAAAATTAACACAGAGAGAAGCCTTGCTAATTTCCCTGCTATTGGTCACATAGCATCTAGAGATAAATTAAAGTTAGGCCCATTTGAATTCCTCTTTGGCTGGCCATTTCCAGAAACTGCAGTGGCAAATAGAGTATGTACTGGGGAATGAGGGAGTCTATTCTACTTGAAGGGTTTGTCTGCTGTGTTTTCTTCTATCATAGGTTCTCTCACTTACAATAGAGTTACCCATTTGGCATTCCTGCTCATCACTTCCTTCCAGGGGAGCAAGTCCTCTGTGGGCCTGGAAAGACAAACATCTTCAACCAAAGTGGAAAGGATCTTATCACATTTTACTGACCACTCACACTGTAGTGAAATTGGAGAGAGTGGATTTGTCACATCTACATCAAGAAATCTATATCCATTGAAAATGAAGAAAGAAGTCAACATGATTGAAAAATGCAACCCTTGGAAAACCTTAGATTTCCCTTTAAATGGCAGGGCCCTGATTAAGCTTTCTCTACCATTTCTTTTCTAACCCGTTATTTGTGTTTTCACATAAAAGTGGCTGGGAATTGAACACTCTCATTCAATTTCAACAGACCTTTCTGAATCAAACCCAGTGGGCCAACAACTGCTGAGTGTGTTCTCACTCTCCCTCATATCATGCCCAGGAACTACCTATTATCTTTGTCCCACCACACCAGTAATACTGGATTAAGGAGGAGGGAGTTTACTTGATCAATGCTAACAACAGCACTGACCAAATTCAATAAGATATATTAAGATAAAAAAACCTGTCCCCCTTGTGCTTCCATTGGACCCCATCCAGATCCATTGCCTCTGTGGGACAGTGGACTCATTGCAGTGAAATGTGGACAGCTGACATTCAAAATGCAATTTGGACAGATTATGATAGTGAGACTTTTAAATATGACAATCATGCCACAATTTCTGATTGCCTAGGAATTCCTGTGACTAACCAGAGCATTGCCAAGGCTATTTTCTAGTTCCCACCCAACATTTTATCTCAGACACCAAGGCTTGTTGTACTGGCTGTTTGAACAATCAACATTTAAAACTTGGCCCACTAGACATGAGATAATTTTCATCTTGGGATGGATTTGGGTGGGAGGGATTCATCTCTTTCCTCTTGAAAAAGTCCTTTGCTACAATAGAACTAATTACCAGTCCCACCACAGTGCCACAGACTTAACCCCAAGAGCTTGGGAAAAGCTCAATGAATCAATGCTTAAAATGTGGGCTGAGAAAAGACATCTTTATGTCTTTTACAAATTTGTTAAAAAGGTTTCTGTTTCTTTAGAGGCTGTGGTTAATTTAACTTCAGATATGACATCTGCCCTCCAAGCCGAGGCCAACTCCATGCAGATTGTAGCTATCCAAAATACAGTTGCTTTAGTTTTAATGCTGGAAGCACAAAGAGGGGTATGTGTATAAATTAATACAAAACTCCTCTCCTTGGTAAATGCCACAGGCCAGATATAGCCACTAGTCAATAGCAGTGGCTTTCAGGCTTTGGAATCAACTTCAATTGTCTTATTTTGTGAATGCCCAAACTTTAATGGTTAAAATTACTGCTTGTTTTGATCGTACCAATTTTAATCCATGCATGCGTGGTTGTATCCAGTGCTTACCTCAGTGTCTTTCAGCCCTTTGTTCCCTGAAGATGAAGGCAGTTCTCCAAGTCAATCCTACCCCATTATTCTCACCCCTGTAGTATGGCCAGAAAATTTTGTGACTTAGAAAAAACCTTTAAAGCAATTGATGTCATTCAATTAATAGAACATCAATAGCTTCAAAGGGGAGAGAGTGATGCACAATGTTTTCTTAAAAGAATGCATGATATTAATTACAGGAGTTCTACAATGTTTCTCCAAGCAAGATAAGAGAAGTAAAATGTAGCTTTTGAGAAATAACAAATAGTCAGATGGTTTGCTGACCCATAAAAGTTCAGGCGAAACTTAAATCTAGGTAAAAGGGAACACTATCACACTAAATATCACTCCCCTGGGTGGAGATTTAACATTATAATGAGACTTGGGCTAAGAGCTGTCATCTTTGTATACTATACTGCACATGCTTAACCTGTAATTACATGAAATTACATGTATAATATATATGAATCTGATCTAATACTCACCTTATGAAAGAAACTTGGAAAGCATCTAGAGGCAGACAGAATCTGAGGCAATTCCTCTCTCTGCCTGAGCTCCTGAACGAACTTAATAAAGGCTATGCCCTTTGCTCTTCAATTTGGTGTGCCTTTATTGCTTAAATCACTCCAAGTGATGGACCTAGCACTTGGCAGGAATCAATTCCACTGTTTTTTTTTTTTGTTTTTTTTTTTAATGTCTTTGTCTACTTTATCAAGTTTTGTTGTGTTGTTAGATGCCATTGAGTTGTCCCCAACTCATAGTGACCCTATGTACAGTAGAACAAAACACTGCCCAGTCCTCTGTGCCCACGACCCTTGCTATACCTGAGCCCATCATTGTAGCCACTGTGTCAGTCCATCTTGTTGAGGCCCTTCCCCTTTTTCATTGACCCTCCACTTTAGCAAGCATGATATCCTGCTCCAGCGAATGGTCCTTTCTTACAACATGATCAAAATAGGTGAGACAAAGTGTGGCCGTTCTTGCTTCCAAAGAGCATTCCGGCCGCACTTCTTTCAGGACAGTCTGTTAGTTCTTTTAGCAGTCCATGGTATTTTAGGCATTATTTGCCAACACCACAACTCAAAATTATAGACTCTTCTTTGGTCTTCCTTATTCATTGTCCAGTTCTGACATGCATATGAGGCAATTGAAAATACCATGGCTTGTGTCAGGCACACTTTAGTCTTCAAGGAGGTATCTTTGCTCTTCAGCACATGAAAGAGGTCTTAGCAACAAATCAGCCCAGTGCTGTACATTGTCAAAAATCTTGACTGCTTCTTCCATTGGTGTTGATTGTAGAACCAAGTAATATGAAGTCCTCGCCACCCCTTCTTGGGTTTCCGAGGTGGTATCACTACTGCCTCAGAAATCCAAGGAGAGGTCACTATGAGTTGGATTCAACTAAATGGCAGTGAGTTTGCTTTTTTTGGGGTTGACAGCTTCAGTCTTTTCTTCATTTATAGTGATGTTGCTTATTGGTCCACTTGAAAGGATTTTTGTTTTCTATATATTGAGGTATAATCAATACTGCAGACTATAGTTTTCAATCTTCATCAGTAAGTGCTTCCTCACTTTCAGCAAGTAAAGTTGTGTTGTCAGCATATCACAGGTTGTTAATGAGTCTTCCTCCAATCTTGATGCCATGTTCTTCTTCATATAGTCCAGTTTCTCAGATTATTTGCTCAGCATACGTACTGAATAAGTATAGTGAAAGAATACAACCCTGACACACTCCTTTCTTGATTTTAAACCATTCAGTGTCCCCTTGTTCTGTTCGAACCACAGCTGCCTGGTCTATGTACAGGTTCCTCATGAGTACAATTAAGTGCTCTGGAATTCCCATTATTCTCAATGTTATCCACAATCTGTTATGATCCACAAAATCAAATGTTTTTGCTTAGTCAATAAAACATAAGTAAACATCTTTCTGGTATTCTTTGCCTTCAGCCAAGATCCATCTGACATCAGGATTCCATTCAATTAATTAATTCAATTAATTAACATGTTATTCAATTAATTAATTCAATTAATAGTCAGCCCTGGCTTCCTGCCTCCTGCTTGGAACAGGTAAAGGGAGAGTCCCTAGGCTGGAAGTGGGAAGCCAGGACCAACAGCCAGAACAGATAAAGGGACAGCCCCAGGCAGGATGTTGGAGGCAGAGCAGATGGCTGGAACAAGTAGGGGGAAGGCCAGGAAGTGAGCAGAGTGGTTTGGAACAACTATGAGAGATGAATTTGTCTCTGTGTTTGTCTTACTGTGGTGGCTTGTGTGTTGCTGTGAGGCTCGAGGCTGTGCCACAAATATTTTAAATGCCAGCAGGGTTGCCCATGGTGGACAGGTTTCAGTGAAGCTTCCAGACTGAGATAGATTCGGAAGAAGGAATTCTCAGAAAATTGGCCAGGAAAAATGTCATGAATACCACTGTAACAGTGTCTGACATATTACTGGGTAACTTTATGAATAACCTTGAAACATTGTCTAATACAATCCTGGAAGATAAGCCCCTCAGGTCAGAAGGCATTCAAAATATGGCTGGGAAAGACCTGCCTCCTCAGAGTAGAGCTGTCCTTAATGATACATGTAAAGTAGAGCTTTCAGGACCTCCATTTGCTGACATGCATGACTCTAAATGAGAAGAAACAGTTGCAAACATCCATTAATAATTGGAATATGGAGTATATGAAGTATGAATTTAGGAAAAATTGGAAGTTGTCAAAAAAAAAAAAAAAGAAAAGGAATGCATAAAGATCAATATCCTAGGCATTAGTGCTAGGAGAATCGGAAGTTGTCAAAATGAATGCATAAACATAAATATCCTAGGCATTAGTGAGCTGAAATGGATTGCTTTTGGCCATTTTGAATCAAACAACTATATGATCTACTATGACTGGAATGACAAATTGAAGAGGATGGGCATGTTATTCATCATCACAAAGAATATTTCAAGATCTATCCTGAAGTGCAATGCTGTCAGTGATAGGATAATATCCATTCACCTACAAGCTAATACTACTGTTACTCCAATTTACACACCAACCATCAAAGCCGAAGATGAGGAAATTTATCAATATATATGTAAATAAGTTCATATTATTCCTTTTTTTAATGCCTACAGGATCCAGTGATAGCCCATTTCTTTGCTGGCATTGCTGAGCTGTGTGTGTGTGTCTCTCTCTTTGTTTCTTAGTTGCTTTTTATACTTTTTAATCCTTCCAGGAGTTTATTAATTTTACTGAACTCTTTGAAACAAACAAAAAATGAGCTTTGTATCATTGATTTTCTTTATTTTATCTCTTTTTTCAATTTTTACTAATGCCAGCCTTTTTCTTTTTCTGATTGGTTTGGGTTTATTTTTTCTTTTTATCTATTTTCTTGATGTGGGAACTTAGATTATTAATTTCAGAACTTTCTTTTTTCTAATGTAAGCATTGCCACAAATTTCCTTTTCACACTGCTTTAGCTGTATTCCATATTTTTTTATATGCTGTACTTTCATTTTCATTTAGATCTATGTATTTATTTCCTTTAAGAATTCCTCTTTGATCCATTGACTAAATAGAAGTGTGTTGTTTAATTATTAGCATTGAAAATTTTTATTTTCTTACAGTTATTGATTTTTAGTTTGACTCTATTATAGAGAGAAGGCACATTCTCTATGATTTCAATTCTAATTTTATTTTTCAGTTTGCTTTGTGACCAAACATGCTCAATCTTGGTAAATATTCCATGGGCTCTTGAAAAGATGATATTCTGCTGTTGTTGGGTAAAGTGTTCTATAAATGTCAATTATATCATGTTAGTCAATGGTATTGTTTAGTTATTCTATATCTTTACTTGTTACCTGTAAAATTCAATCATTTATTTAGAGTGAAGCATGTGGTCCTCAAATATGTTTGTGGATTTTTCTGTCTCTCCGTTCAGCATTTTTGCTCCGTATTTAAGCATAAGGCATGCATATTTTGTCTTGTTGGATTGATCTTTTCACCATTATTTAATTTTCCTCATTGTTCCTGATTTTTTTTTTTTTTTTTTTTTTTTTTGGCTGTTAAAGAAGTACTTTGGTTCTTTTATCAATGTTTGCATGACATGTCCTTTTTTAATCCTTTTATTTTCTATCTGTCTATGTGATTATATTCATACAGTGAAACTTGTGACTGCCAGAAATTGGTGGGGCTGTCTTGTTTTTCTGAGTCTTGAAATTTTTCTGCCTTTAACAGGGCACATAGTCTCACAACTTTTTTATGACTCCTTTAGTGGAAAATATTTGAGTTTTCACTCTCTGACATATTTCTGCCTTAAAATGTTCTGGCTATCCCAGATTTTACTATAATAAGCGTTTCCTTCATACACAACATGCAAGTAGATAGTGTTTTTTATCCATTCCACCAATCTCTCTGATAATTGCAGTATTTAGACAATTTGCCTTGTAAAGCAAATATTCATATCTTCAGGATTAAGGATGACATTTTAATATTTGTTCCTTCAGCTTTTTTTTTCTTTTTTATTCACATCTTTTGCTCTCCTGTCAATTACTAGAACATTTTTTTTTTCAGAATTTTAATTTGATACAGCTAAGGTGTTTTAATATCTTTTTGGATACTTTTAAAAGTGATTATGCTAGTTATAGCAATATATATGCATAACTTTTCACATAATATTATCAGAATTTTATAAATGCAAGTGAAATACTGAAACCTACTTCAACTGAGGTTCTCTTTATTTTTTTTCATCACTACATTTCTGTTTGGAGAGCCTTCCTTAGTCATTTTTTTTTTTTTTTTTATTTTGGTGAAAGTTTACAGAGCAAATTAACTTTCCGTACAGCAGCTCACATACACTTTGTTTCATGACATTGACTGCAATTTCCTACAGTGCAACAACTCCCCTCCCACTTCCTCCCCATAGTTACCTCTTCCCTGTGAACATCCCTCCCATGCATTCCTGCTCCCAAAGTTAACTCCCTGTGCATACACAGCCCTTCTATTCTCTTGAGATTGATCTTTCCAAGGAATGTCTCTATCTAAAGTAAATGTTGAACTCATAGCCTGTCTTCTGTTTGGCTGGAAGCCACAAGAGTGGGTTCAATTCCAGACCTGAAGGGCAGGGAGGGGCCATCTTCTCAGTGGTTCCACCATGCTGTATCAGCCCAGCAAACCTGGTCCCTCCCCCCATTTTTTGTTTTGTGATTTTGAGTTTTGTTCCACATTGTTCTCCCACTCTATCCAAGATCTCCTACACAGATCTCCCTCTTAGTGGTTGACAGTAGTCGGTGGCCACCATCTAGTTCTTCTGGTCTCATAGTTGTACAGGCTGAGGACTGCATTGTGTATCAGTTGCTTGGACTAGTTGTTTCCATATATCTTTGGTAGTACATTATGCCAATTGAGCTTGATGTCCCCTGCAACTATGGTCCCAAGCCCACAGGTCTAACTACTTGCTCCCTCTAGGTACCTGGCTGTAGTCAAGAACTGATTACAACCTTGTCCCTTGTCATCTCTACTATATACCTGTAAATTCTTATAGAAGATACTAATACACTTGTAGAACCATTGTCTGCCAACTCTATACATGGTCATGGGCAATGGTCCCCCCTGCATAGACATACCTAATCATTCAGCCTGTTCACCCATCTATCCACCCACATATCAATGTTTGCCTTCACTGGCAATGCAGTACTGTATGTGAAAAATGGTTTATCTTTGTGGTCTGTACCTCCATTGAACCTCTCTATTTCTTCCTCTATATCAATGTCACAGTGTTGGTCACTCACATTTGGTATATTGCCCTTCTGTTCACCCAAATCAGTACTTGTCTCTACCTATCTAACAGTGTTCCCTCCCATCCCCTCCCACACCAGGTAACCAACAAAGAAAATTTATTTCAATGTATAAGCCTTTCCTTGACTTTTTG
The DNA here is from genome assembly GCF_000298275.1 of Orycteropus afer afer. Classification (NCBI taxonomy): domain Eukaryota; kingdom Metazoa; phylum Chordata; class Mammalia; order Tubulidentata; family Orycteropodidae; genus Orycteropus; species Orycteropus afer. The sequence continues at coordinate 2,283,036 of NW_006921733.1, forward strand.
CAATAATGGACTAATACAATATTTGTCTTTCTGTGAATGACTTATTTCACTCAGCGTAGTGTCTTCCAAGTTCAGTCACATTGTGTGATGTTTTGCAGATTCTATATTATTCTTTGGGAGCTCTGGTAGCATAGTGGTTAAGGCACTTGACTGCTAACCAGAAGGCTGGTGGTCCAAATCCACCAGCCACTCCTCGGAAGGAAGATGCGGCAATCTACTTCTGTAGTGATACTGCCATGGAAACCCAAGGAGGGGTCGCTATGAGTTGGGTCTGTCTCAACGGCACATAACAACAACAACAACAACAACAAAATATTATTCTTTAAGGTTGCGTAGTATTCCATTGTGTGTATGTATAGTTTTTTTATCCATTCTTCTGTTGATAGGCACTTAGGTTGTTTCCATATTTTTCAATTGTAAATAATGGTGCAATGAACATGGGTGTTCATATCTGTTCCTGTCCTGGCTCTCATTTCTTTAGGATACATACCTAGTAATGGAATTGGTTGGCCAAATTGTATTTCAAATTCCAGATTTTTAAGGAATCTCCATGCTGATTTCCACAGTGTTTGCACCATTTGACAGTTCCACCAACAGTGTATGAGAGTCCTAATCTCTCCACACCCAAACCAGCATTTGCTATTTTCTGTCTTGTTGAATTTGACTACTAGTGCTAGGGCAAGACAGTATCTCGTTGTTTTGATTTGCATCTCTCTAATAGCTAATGATTATGAGCATTCCTTCATATGTTTGTTCACCACCTGAATGTTCTCTTTGGTGAAGTGTCTGTTCATGTCATCTGCCCATTTTTAAATTGGATTATTTGTCTTTTTGTTGTTGAGGTGTTAGGGCTTTCTATACATTCTAGAGATAAGTATCTTGTCACATATGTCATTGCTGAATATGTTTTCCCAATCTGTAGGTTCTCTTTTGACTCTTTTGGAGATGTCTTTGAAAGCACATAAAAATTTAATTTTGAAAAGGCCCCATTCATCTAGTTTCTCTTCTGCTGGTAGTGCATTTTGGGTTATGTTTAATAGTCTAGTTATGCAATATATTATGGCCTAAAAATGTGCCAATAGTTTTTCCTTGAAAAATTTCATAATTTTAGGTTTCATACTTAAGTCTTTGATCCATCTGGAGTTAGTTTTTGTGTATGTTGTGAGGTGTAGATCTTGCTTCATTTTACTGCACATGGATACCCAGTTTTTCTAGTACCATTTTTTAAACAGAAAATCTCTTTCCCATTTAATGGATTGCTGCCCTTTGTCAAAGATCAGCTGACCATAGGTCAATGGATCTATTTCTGGGTTCTCAATTCTATTCCACTGGTCTATGTGTCTGTCATTGTACCAATACCACACAGTTTGATTACTGTGGCTGTAGAGCAGGTTTTAAGATTTGAGAGGGTGAGACCTCATACTTTGTTCTTCTTCAATAATGCTTTGCTTATCCAAAGTCTCTTTCCTTTCCATATAGTTAGTGATTGGATTGTCCATATATTTAAAGAATGTTGGTGGGATCTGGATTGGGATTTCACTGAATGTAAAGATTGTTTTGGGTAGAATTGACATTTTCACAATGTTCAGTCTTCCGATCAGCAAGCTTGGTATGTTCTTCCATTTGTGTAGATCTTTTATGGTTTCTTGAAGTAGTCTTTTGTAGTTTTCTTTATACATGTCTTTTGTGTTTCTGGTAAGATTTATTCCTAAGTATTTTATTTTATTTTGGTAGATATTGTAAATGGTATTGATTTCCTTATTTCTTTTTCAGCAATCTCTTTGCTGGTGTAGAGGAATCCATATGATTTTTGTAGGCTGATTTTGTATCATGCCACTATGCTAAATCTCTCAATTAGTTCCAGTAGTTTTTGTACTGAGTTTCTTGGGTGCTCTAGATATAGGATCATATCATCAGCAAATACAGATAATTTGACTTCTTCCTTACCAATTTGGATACCTTTGATTTCCCTTTATTGCTTTATTTCCCTGGCTAGGACTTCCAATACAATGTTGAATAGAAGTGGTGATAGAGGGCATCCTTGTCTGGTCCTGTTTGTAAGTGGAATGGTTTCAGTCTCTCTCCATTGAGAATAAGGTTGGCTGTTGGTTTTTCATATATGCCCTTTATTATGTTGAAGAATGTCCCTTCTATTCCTATTTTGCTGAGAGTTTTTATCATGAATAGGTGTTGGATTTTATCAAATGCCCTTTCTGCATTGATTAATATGATCATATGGTTCTTTTCCTTTGTATTATTTATATGGTGGATGATGTTGATTCTTTTCCTAATGTTGAACCATCCTAGCATACCTGGTATGATCCTCACTTGGTCACGATGTAATCATTTTGATATGTTGTTGGAGTCTATTGTCTAGGATTTTGTTGAAGAGTTTTGCATCAATATTCACGTGGGATATTGGTCTGTGGTTTTCCTTTTTACTGATGTCTTTGCCTGGTTTTTGTAACAAGATATGTTTGCTTCATAAAATGAATTTGGGAGGACTCCATCCTTTGTATGTTTGGGAATAGTTTGAGTAGGATTGGTGTCAGTTCTTCTCTGAATGTTTGGTAGAATTCTCCAGTGGATGGTTCAAGCCAGGACTGGGACAGGACATTTTTATGGTTGGTAATTTTTTTATAACCTGTTTCATTTCTGTTGTTGTTGTTGTTGTTATTATGGATCTGTTCAATTTTTCCACCTCATTCTTTGTTAGTTTAGCTAAGTAGGGTGTTTCTAGAAATCTATCCATTTCTTCCAGATTTTCAAATTTGTTGGAATAAAGTTCTTTATAGTATGCTGATATTATCCTTTTGATTTCAGTTGGTTCTGTTGTGATGTAGCCCATTTCATTTCTTATCCATGATATTTGTATTCTCTCCTCTTTTCCTTTGTTAAATATGTCAGTGGTTTGTCAATTTTATTAATCTATTTTTTTAGAATGATTTCTAGCCTGTTGATTTTTTTTTATTGTCTTTCTATTTTCTGTTACATTGATTTCTTCTTGAATCTTTATTATTATTTTTTCTTCTGGTGATGGCAGGCTTTTCTTGCTGTTCTTTTTCTAAATGTTGAAGAAGTTAGTTTAAAGTGTTGATTTTGACTCTTTCTTCTTTTTTGATGTGTGTATTTATTGCTATATATTGACCTCTGGTCACTGCTTTTGCTGTGTCTCTAAATTTTGGTATGATATATTTTCATTTTCATTTGATTCAATGAAATTTTTAACTTAACTTTTCATTTCTTCTATTACCCAGTCAGTCTTAAGGAAGGTATTTTTCAGTTTCCATGTGTTTGCTCTTTTTCTGTTGGTCTTCCTATTGTTGGTTTCTAATTTGATAGCATTGTGATCTTAGAAGATGCTTTGCAGTATTTCAATGTTTTTAAATTTATTAAGCCTTTCTTTATGGCCTAACATCTGGTCTATCTTGGAGAATATTCCATGTGCACTGGAAAAGAATGTATATTGTGCTCTTATTGGTTGAAGTGCTCTGTAGATGTCTATAAGGTCAAGTTGTTGGATTGTACTGTTTAGCTCTTCTGCACCTTTGCTGAGTTTCTTTCCAGTTGTTCTATCTTTCCGTGAAAATAGTGCATTAAAGTCTCCTATTACGACTGAGGTGTCATCTATTTGCTTTTTCAATTCAATTAAAGTCTGATTTATGTATTTTGGGACTCCTTCATTGGGCCCACACTATTTATTATGGTTATATCTTCTTGTTCAATTGATCCTTTAATCATTATACAATGTTCTTCCCTGTCTCTTTTGAGGGTTTTTTTTTTTTTTTTTTTATCTTAAAGTAAATTTGATCTGAAATTAATATTGCCACTCCTGTTCTTTTTTGGTTGCCATTTGCTTGACAGATCTTTTTCCAACCTTTAATTTTTAGGTTTTTTTTTTTGTTTTGTTTTGTTTTGTTTTTTGTCTCTGTTGTCTCTAAGCTGTGTCTCTTGTAGACAGCTTCTTGATGGGTTATGTTTTCTTATCCACTCTGCAACTCTCCCTCTTTTGAATGTTGCATTTAATCCATTGACATTCAATGTAATTACTGACGAGTATGAATTTGTTGGTGTCATTTTGTTATGTGTTTTTCCATCATGTTTCTTGTTTCTTTGTTCCATATAATTCTCTGTGCTGAACTCATTATGTTTATGAATCATGTTATCATTTGCTCTGTTGCTATTGTTTTAGTATTTGCTAAATATTTGTGCTTTTCCTCTTTTTTATTGTATTATAAAGGTTTTTTTTTTTTTCTTTGAGGTTACCTTATGATTTATAATTTTCTCCCTGAGTTTATAACAGCCCATTCTATCTTGCAACTCTCTTGACCTTCTCATCATTTAGCAGTTCTGTAACTACACTGTTTTTACCCACTTTTTGGTTTGTAGTTGTCCTCATTTGCCAATTGGTGTCTCTGGTTCCCTGTTTACAATCTTTTAAGATTACTTTATTTTGGATACTTCCATAGCTCTGTTGGTCTGGGTTATGTCATTTTGTGTATTAATGGTCAGTTGTTGTTTGCTATTATTGGTTCTCTGTTCAAAGGACTCCCTTTAGTATCTCTAATAAGGTTGTTCTGATTTTAAGAAAGTCCCTTAATTTCTGTTTATCTAGAAATCTTTTAATTTCACCATTTGATGAGCAATTTTGCTGTGTAGTTAATTCTTGGTTGGATTTTTTTTTTTTTTTTCTTTCAGACTTTTATGTATACCATTCCAATGCCTCTTGCTTGCATGGTTTCTGCTGAGCAATCAGAGCGTAGTCTTATTGGTTGTCCTTTGTAGATAACCTTTCATTTTTCCCGTGCTGCTTTTAGGATTCTTTCTTTGTCTTTGATTTTGATGAATTTGATGATGACATGTCTTGGGATTTTCTTTTGGAGTCTATCCTCTTTGTGGTTCAATGGACTTCCTGAATGGATATATTCTCATCTTTCATCATATCAGGGAAGTTCTTTTCCAACAAATCTTTGACAATTTTCTCAGTAGTTTTCCTTTTCTCTTCTTGTTCTGGAATTGCACCTAAATCTTAGGCTTTCTTCATTTTTTTTTTTTTAATTTATCTTTTTTTTCTGATTAACCCCTTTCCAAAGAAGTATTCAGGTAATTGTTTGCAATCTCATTAATTCTGTCTTCCATTGACTTGATTCTACTTCTTTGCCCTTTCAATATGCTATGCATTCCTGAAAATTTAGTATTAATCTTCTAGATTTCTATGTGTAGATTCTGTGTCACTTCTAATTTTTCATTTTGTTCTTGTTTTTTCTTCTGAAAAATTTCTAGGATTTTGTCTGTGTTTTCCTTAATTTTGTCACTGTTACTTGATCTGTCTATCAATCTTTTGAAGATACTTAAATATTATTTTGAATTCCTTATCAGGGAATTCCAATGCTGCTTCTTCTTCAAGGATGTGTTCTGGGTCTGATCTTGCTCCCTTGTTTTTACTGCTTTATGTTACTCCTTTGTGTGGACTGTGATGGTCTGTTGTCTCCAAGACATTGTGACATTGTTGTATGTAGATATCTGTTAACTGTTTTTGAAGAGCAGTTAAGAGTGAGTCAGGCTTTTCTTGGTGGTCATTTATTGTTGGACAGTTGGTGGAGAAGCAATTAGTGCCTCTCACTCAGTAAGTGGAGAGCCAAGAGTTGTGGGTGTGGTTGCATCATATTGGCACAGTTGCTATATCTCTCTCAGACAATAAGAACAATAAAAAATCAAAAAAGTAAAAGCAAACAGACAAAAAACACACCACATAAACACACAGGAACCCTCACCAAAAATATTTTAAAGACAACAACTCACAGTATGTGGGGTGGGGGCAATAAGAGAAAAAAGGTAGAGTAAGAGAAGAATTAAGAAAAAATGCAAAAAGAAAAAAGGGGGGGAGGGGAACCAGGAACAGGGATGACAGAAAAATCTGCAAACTAGACCCTTGGAAGGGAAGAATAAAGAATAATAATAAAAAGGATGAGACAATAATAATAAAATACAAATAATAATTTTAAAACAGACAAAAAACAAAGGGGGGAAAATCTGGGTAGGGAAGGGCACCCAGGCTCTTTCAGAGAATGCAGACTGAAATGGAATTCCAACTGGCTCAGAAGGTGGGTCTGAGTGAAGTATGGCTGCAACTCTGTTCACCAGGAGGGTGAGCCAAAAGTCCACAGCTCAGCCCATCTCCCTCTTGGCTTCTTCCCCTTTTTTCCACCAACAGCCAATGCAATCCTTCATGCAGATTCTGGCTAGCAGACCCAATTTTTAGGTTAATTCTTAGGTCCTAAGATGACTTGGCAATATACAAGCTGTCTGTGACATTATGATCGTTGACAGACTGCAGCTCCTTATGTTTCCTTTTTCAGTATTTCCATGCAGGGCCTTCTACTAGTTGGAGTTTAGTCCACTTCTGCTACCTTTCTTTCAAAGCTGAGGGTTCCAGGATTATCTTTTGTATCTGTACTAACTTGTTCCTGTTTTCTTTGTTGAAGAGGGCTTGTATAGTGTGCCTGCCTATTCTGCGATTTTTCCTTCGTTATTTTAAGAGTAGGTTTGCCCATGATAATTTCTGTTAGTTTCTCTTCAATATCTCTATTTCTTCTTTATTACCAAAGACAGTTTTATTAAGTACATTATTTAAAGTTGACATGTTTTATTTTTATTTTTTTTCTTTCACCACTTAAAAAAATATTGTGCCATTTTCACCTGGCCTTCTCCCTTTCTAATGAGAAACCTACAGTTATTTATATTGGTGTTTGCTTATAGGTACTTTCTCTCTAGTTGATTTTAAGAGTTTTTCTTTACCTTTTAGTATAATTAAAACTGGTAAATTTAGGTTTATCTTATTTATTATTCACTTAGGTTTTTGAATATGCAGATTCTGGGATGTTAAAAAAAATTTCAGATATATACGGGAGATAAAAAGATAAGCCAAGGTACATACTGCAGTGTCTTTCTTCAAGTTCTGAGTTATATAGACAGTCCACCTTCTTCTAAAATGTTTTTATTCATTCTTTATTTATTTATTTGTTTGTTTTTTACTGTTGAATTGCATCCATGCCATTTATTTTTATTCCTAGTGTGGTGGGGGGCATGTTGTTGTTGTTGTTATGTGCCGTCAAGTCAGCCCTGACTCATAGCGACCCCTCCTTGGGTTTCTGAGGCAGTATCACTACGGAAGTAGGATTGCCCAACCTTCCTTCTGAGGAGTGGC
>NW_006921733.1:2290786-2296102 GCF_000298275.1 Orycteropus afer afer
ATCCCTATTTCAGTTTACATAAAGGTATGTGTGTGTGTGTATGCACAAACATACACACAAATGGAGATTTCCCGCTTTGAAAAGAAAAATAATAATAGCACAGAATTGTACTAACATTTTAAAAACATTTTATTGTTGACAATATATCTGACTCAGAAACAGATGATAACATCTGTGCTTTGTACATGTTTACTTGAAGTATATACTGTGGTTTTAAATAAAAAACAAACAAACAAACAAACAAACTCACTTCCATTGAGTCATTCTGACTCATAGTGACCCCAATTGGGTTTCCAAGACTGTATGTTTTTACAAAGGCAGAATGCCTCATCTTTCTTCTGCAGAGTGGCTGGTGAATTCAAATCACTGATCTGTTTAGCAGCCAAATGCTTTAACCACTATACCACTACAGCTCTTATAGCCAATTAAGCACATTAATTTTTAAAAGATAATAACAGGCAGTCCCCAGGTTACAAATGTTCACCTTACAGACAACTCATACTTGCTTTTTAAATGGCTGTGAATGTATCCTCACTTTCAAATGACTGAACAACCCCTACTCAACAGAATCACCTTCACTTGTTGCATGTGCAGGTTTTAAATCACCTTTTAAGGCTTTGAGACTTTTCTTTCACTGAAGTAGAGAAGTAAGAACCATATGCACCTGTTCTGATTACCTACAAATTCAAATAAAAGATTCACTTAGTAACAGATTTTATTTGTAACCTGAAAACTGCCTGTACCACTTACATAAGTAAAATAAAGTAGTCATATTCTAAGCAATCAGATAGATAAAGAGAAACATATTATCTCATAACTCCGATATTTAATCAAAAGAGAAGAAATACGAAAACAAATTGCTTCTTATTTGAGAAATAATTAATAAACCAAGACATATATTTTCTCTTTCTATTAAATGTTTCCATAAAGTATATGAAAATATAATTTGTAAATAATTTTTTTTGATGATTCTTGAGAGAGAATTTTATTTTTAGTAAGTTGTACTTTGGGTTATTCTACCACATAGATCCTCTCCACAACTATGAAATTGTGAGTAGTGCATTTGTGAGCCAGGCTTCCCAGTTCTTGAAAAATTATGAATGATTAGTAACTGGCATAGTAATGACACCTCAAAATGTCCATGACCTAATTCCCTGGTAATCTGAGAATAGGTTATTTTATATGTCAAACAGAGTTTGCCCACCACTTGTCTGTCAGTTTGTCATACTTTGATTTCTTGTGCATTGCTGTGAGGCTGGTCCAGTTGGGAATGATATGTTTCATTGGCAAGCCACAATTATGGGACTTAATGACAGACCATATCAAGGCGGTGTATTCTTTTTGACAATTCATTTTCCTACAGACTACCCCTTCAAACCACCTAAGGTTCCATTTACAACAAGAATTTATCATCCAAATATTAACAGTAATGGCAGCATTTGTCTCGATATTCTAAGATCACAGTGGTCTCCTACTTTAGCTATTTCTATAGTTCTTTTATCCATTTGTTCGGTTGTGATCCGAGCCCAGATGACCCCCTAGTGTCAGAGATTGCACAGATCTATAAAACAGACAAAGATTAATATAACAGAATATCTCAGGAATGGACTCAGAAGTATGCCATATGATGCTGTCTTAAAGTCAGAATAACCTGCATTATAGCTGGAATGAACTTTAAATTACTGTTCCTTTTTTGATTTTCTTATCTGGCTGCTCCGCTACCAAACCTCATCTCTTTTTTATTTTATTTTTGTTTACCTCCCTCCATTTATTCACATGCTCATCTGAGAAGACTTAAATTCTCCCAGCTTTGGACAATAACTGCTTTTAGAAACTGTAAAGTAGTTACAAGAGAACAGTTGCCCAAGATTCAGAGTTTAAAAAAAAAAAAATGGAGCATGTGTATTATGTGGCCAATGTCTTCACTCTAACTTGGTTATAAGACTAAAACCATTCCTCACTGCTCTAACATGCTGAAGAAATCATCCGAGGGGGAGGGAGATGGATGCTGAGTTGTCACATCAAAGGAAACAGCATTACTCTAGCAGCATCCATTCTTGTTTAAGCCTTCTACTGTCAGAGGTTTGAGGTTACATGATATACTTTATTCTCATAACTGATATGGCTGTAGAATTGGTATTGAATTTATAGCATCAGCGGAACAGAAAATGTGATGTATTTTTTGCATGTCAATAAAAGAATGACCTGTTCTTGTTCTACAGAGAATGGAAATTGGAAGTCAAAACATCCTTTGTGTTCCAAAATAGGGTCTCAAACATTTTGTAATTTTCATTTAAGTTGTTAGGAGGCTTGGAGCTATTAGTTAATCTATCTTTCAATACACTGTTTAATATAGCACTGAATAAATGATGCAAGTTGTCAATGGATGAGTGATCAACTAACAGCTCTGCTAGAAATTGATTTATTTTTCCTCAATAAAGTTGCATAAACCAAAAAAAAAAAAATGAAATGAAATGGAACACATAAAGATTGATATCTTAGGCATCACTGAGTTTAAATAGACTGGTTTGAGCCATTTTTAATCATACACTTATATGATCTACCATGCCAGGAAGAACAAATCAAAGAAGAATGGTGTGGCATTCATTATTACAAATAATGTTTCAAGATTAATGTTTCAAACTGAAGTATGATGCTGTCAGTAATAGGATAATATCCATGAATCATCAAGGAAAACCAGTTAATATTACATTATTCAAAGTTATGCACCAAGCACTGAAACTAAAATAAGAAAATTAAAGATTTATACCAATTTCTACAGTCTGAAATCGACCAAGCATGCAATCAAGATGTATAGATTATTATTGCTGATTGGAATGAAAAAGTTGGAAACAAAGAAGAATCACTGATAGTTGGAAAAATATGGACTTGATGACAGAATGATACTTGAGATCACATGACAGAATTTTGCAAGATCAATGACTTATTCATTGCAAATATCTTAACAAAATAAACAGTGGCTATAAACATGGACCTCACTAGATGGAGTGCACAGGAATCAGATCAACTATATCTGTGTAAGGAAGAGATGAAGACGTTCAATATCTTTAGTCAAAACAAGGCCAGGAATTGACAGGGGAACAGACCATCAACTGCTCAAATGAAAGTTCAAGTTGAAGCTGAAGGCAATTAAAACAAGTCCACAAGGGCCAAAATATGACTTTGATTCTATCTCACCTGAATTTAGAGGCCATCTGAAGAATAAATTTGACACATTGAACACTAATGACCAAAAACAAGACAAATTGTGGGATGACATCAAGAACATCATATATGAAAGAAGCAAAAGGTCTTTAAAAAGACAGGGAAGGAAGAAAAGGCCAAAGTGGATGTCAGAAGAAACTCTGAAACTTCTTCTTGAGTGGAGAATACCTAAAGCAAATGGAAGAAATGACAAGATAAAAGAGCTGAACAGAAGATTTCAAAGAGCAGCTTGAGAAGACAAAGTCAATTATTATAATAAAATGTGCAATATCCTAGACTTAGGAAACCAAAAGGAAAAGAAAACATTCAGCATTTCTCAAGCTGAAAGAACTGAAGAAAAAAATTCATGGCTCGAGTTGCAATATTGAAATATTCTATGGACAAAATATTGAATGATGCAGAAAACATCAAAAGAAGATGCAAGGAATAAACAGAGTCACTGTACCAAAGAGAATTGGCAAATTGTTCACACATTTCAGGAGGTGGCATATGATCAAGAACCAATGGTACTGAAGGAAGAAGTTGCAGCTGCACTGAAGGAACTGTCTAAAAACAAGGCTCCAAGAATTGATGGAAAACCTCTTGAGATATTCCAACAAACAAATGCTAAACTGGAAGCACTTTCTCTTCTATGCCAAGAAATATGGAAGACAGCTACCTGGCCAACTTCTAGGAAGAGATCCATACTCATACCCATTCTAAAGAAAGTGATGCAACAAAATGCAGAAATTATCAAACAATATCAATATCACATGCAAGTGAAATTTTGTAAAAAATAATTCAAAATGGTTGCAGCAGTATATTGACAGGGAATTTCCAGAAATGCCAGCTGGATTCAGAAGAGGACATGTAACAAGGGATGTTACTGCTGCTATCAGATGGATCTTGGCTGAAAGCAAGAATACCAGAAAGAGGGTTACTTGTGTTTTATTGACTATGCAAAAGAGTTTGACTCTGGATTATAAAAATTATAGATAACATTGATAAGAATGGGAATTCCTGGAGTTGTTTGAATAGAACAAGGGGATACTGCATCATTTAAAATCAATAAGGGTGTGCATCAAGGTTGAATCTTTTCACCATAGTTATTCAATCTGTATGCTGAGCAAATAATCTGAGAAACTAGACATATGGAAAAGAATGTGGCTACATGGAATTCTGGCAAGATAGTGAAATAGGCAGACAAGCCACACAGACCCTCTGAAACAAAGCAATGAGTACCAATTGAAACTGATACAGAAGACAATCCTGGAATGCTGAGCTTTGAAGAAAAGAATAAAGAAGTGGACTAAATAACACCTAGTAGAAAAACCTGAATGAAAACAATGTGTAAGGAGACAAATGGAGCTGCAGACTGCTGGCTGTCCTGAAGGTGCAGCCACTTTGCATGTTTACCAGCACGACTCAGTAGCAACACAAGAATTGGCTATGCTCACCAAGGGCCACATGGTCAAGGACTGCACCATGCCTGACACTAGAAAGGAAAACAGCAAAGAAGAAGACAAATGGAGCTGAGACTGCTGGCTGTCCTAGGACACAGCTATTTTGAATATTTGCAAGTGGCATCCTGGTAGCAACTTAAGAATCAGCTTTGTTCACCAAGGACTGCATGGGCAAAGACTGAATTGTTGCTTGACAACCAGAAAGGAAAACAGCAAAGAAGGAGAGAAACAGAACTGTGGATTGCTGGCTATCCTGCGGGTGCAGCCATATTGAATATTTACAAGCAGTGCAGTCATTTTGAACTTATAAACTGGATTTCTGACCTATACAATGACCTAAGAATAGGCTTTGCTTCCCGAGGACAGCTGAGCAACAAACAGCATTGGGGCCTGATAACTGGAAAAGTGTGTTATTCCCCTTGTTACTCTTTTACTCCACACCCTTTTGGCAAACAGAGGTGTGTCTATCACCCACTTCCACCCACCTTCTTGACCAGAAGGAATTCCATCCTGATGTGGGCCCTGCAGAGACTGGGTGCACTGTCTGGCTCTTCACAGTTTTGTTCCTATTTGTTTTGAAATTATCCTTTTTATCTTCTTTCTTTTTTTTCTTTATTTATTTTCTTTCTCTTTCCCTTCCTTGGATCTT
>NW_006921733.1:2296790-2298599 GCF_000298275.1 Orycteropus afer afer
ACCAACAAACAAGCACAAAGTGAACATAACACAACAACATCACAATGCCTCAGAGACAAATTACCATCTAAGTCCAAAAAAAAAAAAAAGAAGCAAGATAAAGTAGTAGAAACAATGGACCAAGATACAAACCCAGAAAACATCCCTATGGAAGAAGTATCATTGGACCTCCCAGATAAGGAATTCAAAATAATTATATTTGGGTACCTTCAATGGATTGTGAGACTGATCAAGGAAAATAGTGACAAAATTAAGGAAAACACAGGTAAAGTTTTAGAACAATTTAGGAAAACAAGAACAAATTGACAAGATAAACAAAAATTAGAATGGCACCAAAACAGCAAATAGTAATCCAGTAGATTAATAGTAATCTTTCAGAAATTAATAACACATTAAATAGGCAAAAGAGTAGAATGAATCAATGGAAGACTGAATTAATGTGATTGAAGACAAATATCTCAATACTATTTTGATAAAGGATAAATCAGAAAAAAAAAAAAGATCAAAAGAAATGAAGATAGTATAACATATGGGAGTCCATCTAGAGGAATAACTTACATATAATAGGAATTCCAGAACAAGGAGAGACAAATAGAACAACAGAAAATAGTCAAAGATTTGTTGGAAGAGAATTTTCCTAATATGATGAAAGAGAAAATATCCATTCAAGAAGTTCAATGAACCCCAAACAGGATAGACACCAAAATAAAATAATGAAGAAAAAGAAAATAAATAATCAAACTTACCCAAATCAAAGACAAAGAAATCCTGAAAGCAGCATGAGATAAAATGAAAATTTACCTACAAAGGCAACCAATAAGACTGAACTCTGGTTTCTCAGCAGAAAACATGCAGGCTAGAAGGCAAAGGGATAATGCATATAAAACCCTGAAAGAAAATATTTCCCATCAAGAAATATATATATATTTGGGTTTCCAAGGTGGTAAATCTTTACACAAATAAATTGTCCAGTCTTGCTTCCACAAAGTGGTTGGTACATTTGAAATGACAACCTTCTTGTTAGCAATCAAATGCCTGAGGCACTATGCCACCAGAGCTCCTTCAAGAACTATATACTTAGCAATAATATCCCTTTAATATAACAGTGAAATTAGAATGCTCAATTAAGAGAATTTTTTAAAACTAAAGTAACTTTACAAGAGATGCTAAAGGGAGTCCTTTGAACAGAGAACCAACAGCAGCAAACAACAACTGATGATTAATACACATGATGACATAACCCAGAAATCAACGCATTTATAGAAATATCCAAAGTAAAAAAAAAAAAAAACCTACAAGACTTTAAACATGGAACCAGACAGCAGACACATCAATTGGTAAATGAGCACCACTATAAACCCAAAAGTGGTAATGAATAGTGTATTAGAGAACTTCTAAATAGTGAGAAATTCAAGACAATTGCAAGATAGAACCAAATATTATAAACTTGGGAAGAAAATTATAAATCACAAGATAACCTCAAAGAAAAATAACAAAACTTTACATCAAAAATTTTAAAAAAGAACAAATAAATTTAGCAAATACTAAAATAATAGCAATGAAGGAGATGATAAACAAAATGAGCTCAGTGAAGAAAATTATATGGAACAAAGAAATCTGCAACTCTGCAACACAACATACATACACACACACACAACAAAATGATACCAATAAATTGTCTTTAATTACAAAGGATGTAAATGGATTGAATGGACCTCTCAAGAGGTGAAGAGTTACAGAAATGGATGAGAAAGCATGACACATCAACATGCTGTCTACAAGAGACTCACCTTAGAGACAAAGACAAAA
>NW_006921733.1:2298705-2303539 GCF_000298275.1 Orycteropus afer afer
AAAAGAGCAGTAGTGGTAATATTAATTTCTGATAAAATTGACTTTAAGACAATAACCACAATAAGAGACGAGGAAAGACATTATATAATGATTAAAGGATCAATTGAACAAGAAGATATAACCATAATAAATATCTATGGTCCCAATAAAAGAGCCCTAAAATACATAAACCAGGATTTACTAGAATTGTAAAGATAAAGATGACTAGACAGTAATAGGAAGATAATTAAATACACCACTTTCAATAAATGACAGAACAACTGGATGGAAACTCAAAAATGATGCAGAAGAAATAAAAAAAAAAAATGCATTAAACTAACTTGACCTTATAGATATCTACAGAGCTCTTAACCCCAAAATAGCACAATGTACATCTTTTAAAGCACACATGGAACATTCTCCAGGACAGACCATATGTTAGGTCACAAAGAAAGCCTCAATAAATGTTAAAACACTGAAATAATGTAAAACATCTTCTCAGAACATAAGGCTATAAATTAAAAATCAACACTATGAAGACCAATGGAAAAAGAGAAAACACATGGAAACTTAATAACACCCTCTTCAAAAATGACTGAGTAATAAAATAAATAAAAATTAAATAAAAAATTCCTTTAATCAAATGAGAATGAAATACAACATACTAAATTCTTTGGGACAAAGCAAAAAGAGTGATCAGAGGGCAACTAGTAGCAATGGATGCACATCTTGAAAAAGAAGAGCCAAAATCAACACCTTAACCCATATTTCCAGAGATTAGAAAAAGAGCAGCAATACAAAAGCCTAAAATCACCAGAAGAAAAGAAACACTAAAGATTCAAGCAGAAATAAATTAAACAGAAAGTAGAAAGACGATAGAAAAACCACAAGACTGGAAATTGGTTCTTTGAAAAGATTAATAAAATCAACAAACCACTGGCAATCTCAACAAAGGAAAAGAAGGAGAGGATGGAAGTAATTTGAATAAGAAATTAAATGGGTGATATTATAACAGAACCAATCAAAATAAAAACACAGTATCAGGAAACTAAGAAGAACTGTACTCCAATAAATTTGAAAACTTAGAAGAAAAATTTCTAGAAACACTACTTACCTAAACTAACATAGACTGAGGTAGAAAATTCAAACAGACTCATAACAAAAGAAGAAATTGAACAGGTTATGAAAAAAATTACCAACAATAATGTCCTGGCACAGACAGACTCACTGGAGAATTCTACAAATTATTAAGAGAAGAGCTAACACCAATCCTACTCAAACTATTCCAGAATGTGGAAAAGGATGGAATCCTCCCAAATTCAATTTATGAAGCAAGCATAACCCTGATACAAAAAACAGGCAAAGACACAACTAGAAAGGAAAACTACAGTCCAATATCCCTCATGAATACAGATGCAATAACCTTCAACAAAATCCTAACCAATAGACTCCAACAACATATCAAGAAAATAACACATCATGACTAAGTGGGATTCATACTAGGAATGCAAGGATGGATTAACATTAGCAAAAATAATCAGCATAATCCATCTCATAAGTAAAATAAAGAAAAAAGAATTGCATGATCATATCCATCTATGCAGAAATGATAAAATCCAACAACAATTCACGTTGAAAAAATAAATCTCAGAAAAATAGGAATAGAAGGGAAATTACTTAGCATAATAAAAGGAATATGTGCAAAAACAACAGCCAACATTATTCTCAATTGAGAGAGACTAAAGCCCTTCCCCTTGTGAATGGAAATCAGACAATTATGCCCTTTATCACCACTTCTATTCAACATTGAGTTGGAAGGCCTAGCCAGGTATAAGGCAAGAAACAACAATCAAAGGTATCCATATTGGGAAGAAAGAAGTAAAACTATCCCTATTTGCAGATGATATAATCTGATACACAGAAAACCCAAGAGAATCAGCAAGAAAACTATTGGAACTTATTGAAGGATTTAGCATAGCAACAGGATACAAGATCCACATACAAAAATCAGTTGGATTCCTCTATACAAGCTAAGAAGTCTCTGAAAAAGAAATAAGAAAATCAGTACCATTTACAAACATAAGATACTTGGAAATAAATCTTACCAGGAAAACAAAAGACTTATACAAACAAAACTACTAAACACTACTGCAAGACTATAAGAATGTGCATGTAATGTTGAATAACAAGCTCTTAAAATTAAAAAAAAAAGAAAGAAAATGGTTTCACTAGGGAAAAATAAAAAAAAAAAATCTACTTAAATGGAAGAACATAACATGATTATAGATAGAGAGATTGAACATTGTGAAAATGTCAATACTACCCAAAGCAGGTATAGCAAGGATTATGAGGCTTGCACAGGACTGGGCAGTGTTTCATTCTGCTGTGCATGGGGTCACTATGAGTTGGAGACAACTCGACAGCACCTAACAACAACAATCTACACCGATGCGATCCTGATCTAGATTCCATCAATATTCTTCAAAGACATGGAAAAAAATCACTAATTTTATATGTAAAGGAAAGGGACTTCAGATAAATAAAGCACTACCAAAGAACAAAGTAGGAGGTCTCACAGTCCTAGATCTCAAAATCTATACAGCCACAGCAGGTAAAACAGCCTGGCATTAGTACAACAGCAGGCATATAGACGAGTCGAATAAAATTGAGAAACCAGATACAGATCTATCCACATATTGTCAGGTGACCTTTGACAGAGAGGCAAAATCCATTAAATGAGGAAAGAGATAGTCTTTCATACAAATGAGGCTGGAAAAACTAGATATCTATTTGCAGAAAAATGAAACAAGATCAATATTTCACACCATACACAAAAACTAACTCCAGATGGGCCAAAGACTTAAATGTGAAACTAAACCTATAAAGTTCATCAAAGAAAAAATAGGGACAAACTTAAGGGCCCTAATTTATGGCATAAATAGACTATCAAGCATAACCCAAAATGTACAAACAACACAAAATAATCTACATGATTGGGACTTTCCAAAAATGAAATTCTTATATGCATCAAAAGACTTTTCCCAAAGAGTAAAGAGAGATTGGGACAAATTATTCAGCAATGACATATCTGACAAAGGACTTATCTCTAGAATTTATAGAAAACTACAACACCTCAACATTAAAGACACAAACAATCCAATTCAAAAGTGGTCAGAAGACATGAACAGACACTAAACCAAAGCAGATATAAAGGCAGCCAACAAACACATGAATAAATGGTCATGATCATTAGCCTTTTGAGATATGCAAATTAAAACAACAATGGTACACCACCTCATCCCAGCATTAATAGCAAAGTTCAACAAGACAGAAAATAACAAATGCTGGTGAGAATGTGGAGAGATTGGAAGTGTTATACATTGCTGATGAGACTTTAAAATGACATAATCACTGTGGAAATCAGTATGGTGATTCCTTATAAAGTTGGAATTAGAAATAACATTTTATCCAGCAATCCTGTTATTAAGTATATGTCATAAAGAAGTGAGAGTCAGGAAACAAAAAGACATATGCATACCCATGCACACAGTACTATTCACAATACCAAAGAGATGGAAACAACCTTAGTGCCCATCAATGGAGGAATGGATAACCAGACTCTGATACATACTCACAGTGGAATACTATGGAACACTAAAGAATAAAATAGAATCTGCAAAACAGTGAAAAGACCTCTTTCAAGTGCTGAAGAGCAAAGATATCTCCTTAAGGAAGGACTAAAGTGTGCCTGACACGAGCCATGGTATATTCAGTCGCCTCATAAGCATGTGAGAGCTGGGCAATGAATAAGGAAGACTGAAGAAGAGTTGATGCTTTTGAGTTGTGGTAGTGAAGAAGAATGCTGAGAGTACCATGAAATGTTAAAAGATCTAACAAATCTGTCCTGGAATAAGTGCAGCAGGAATGTTCCTTGGAGGCACCTATGTTGACCATGTTGTCAGAAGGGACCATTTCCTGGAGAAGGATATCATGGTTGGTAAGGTGGACAGTGAACAAAAGAGGGGAAGGCCCTCAATGACATGGATTGACACAGTGGCTATGGCAATGGGCTCAAGTACAGCAAGGATCGTGGAGCTGGCACAGGACTGGTCAGTGTTTCGTTCTGCTGTACGTAGGGTCGCTATGACTCAGAGATGGCTTGACAACACCTAACACTACAAAACACTGCATAACATGGATGAAGTTGAGGGACTTTATTCTGAGTGAAATAAGTCAATCACAGAAGGACAAATGTTCTATTAATCTACTATTGTAAAATGTCAAGGAAAGCAAAAAACGTGGAAGGGACCTTCATTTTTTAGTTACCAGGGATGGGAGGGAAGGGGTCGTGGAATTCCTATATAGATTAGGGGGAAATATTATATAAGCTCTGATGGCATAGTGCCTAAGGCATTTTATGGCTAACCAGAAAGCTGGCAGTTCAAACCCACCAGCCACTCCTTGGAAGGAAGGTTAGGAAATCAACTTCCATAGTGACTCCACCTGGGAAACACAAGGAGGGGTTGATATGAGTCAGATCTGACTCAAGGGCAGTGAGTTCGGTTTACACACACACACACACAAACATACACATATATATGAGCTCTGGTGGCATAGTGCCTAAAGCATTTGTCAGCCAACCTCCTTGGAAACCCAAGGAGGGGTTGCTGTGAGTTGGAGTTGAACTAATGGCAGTGATTTTGGTTTTATACATACACACACACACATATATATATATATATATATAGAGAGAGAGAGAGAGAGAGAGAGAGCCTGAGAGGGAACACAACACAATGCAACACATTGCCAAGGAATAGGATCTGACTCATAGGAACCCATCCTTGGGTTTCTGAGG
>NW_006921733.1:2303705-2312502 GCF_000298275.1 Orycteropus afer afer
TTTGAGCTCTGGTGGCATGGTGCCTAAAGCATTTGACTGCTAACCAGAAGGCTGGTGGTACATACCCACCAGCCATTTCTCAGAAGGAAGGTTGGACAATCTACTTCCTTAGTGATACCGCCTCAGAAACCCAAGGAGGGGTCTCTATGAGTCATGTCTGACTCAATGGCACATAAAAACAACATTATTCGTAGTTACTAGGGTAGGAGGGAAGATGGGGCAATCTACTTCCGTAGTGATACGGCCTCGGAAACCCAAGGAGGGGTTGCTATGAGTCAAGTCTGACTCGAGGGCACATAACAACAACAACAGGGTAGAAGGAGGGGAAAGGGGAAGCTTTTGTTTGCAGAGCATTGAGTTTATGCTAATGGTGGTGGAATATTGTGGAAAAGGATAGTAATAATGGTGGCACTACATGAAAAATGTCATCAATGTCTGTGAGCTGTAAATGAGGAAGTTGTTATGTTGGCCAGTATCTGCAGTATGGATAACCTCTAAGCATAAAGAAAATTAAAATCCTCACAAATGGGCCAATAAGCAGCATAATGATACATGGAGAAAAGACTGAAGTTGTCAAAGATTTAATATCACTTAGATCCACAGTCAACACCTATGGTGGTTAAGTTTTTGTGTCAACTTGGCTGGGCCTTGCTGAGTGGCTGGGCAGCTGGTGGTAGTTATTCCCCATGATGAGACTGGCAATCAACTCCAACCTACCACAAGCAGCTGAGTAGCTGCTTCAGGGATGTGGTCTGCTTCCCATATATAAGAAACAGCTTTGGGAATGGTCCCTAGCTTGTGGCACACTTGAAGCCTGCATGCAGCCATGTATTTGTTCAGCAGCCTGCCTTTGCTCTGGCGAGCTTGGGACTTTCAATGGACTCGAGTTAATGGCCAGTTGTGTGGTTTGGTAAAATCAAGACTGTGCCATTTTATTTGTTGACTTTGAGCTTGTTAGCCCCAGAAGCCAGTAGCTGCCTGAGTGAAGAGATGACTCTAGCTTCAGTGGGCCAGTAGCAAGAGGCAGAGCTGAAGCCCAAGGTCGAGGGACTCTGACCCAGCCCTTAGAGCCGGGCACTTTGAACATGAACTTAAAGCCTCCAAACTGTAAGAGAATAAACTCCTGTTTGTTAAATCCATCCAATTTGTAGTATATTCCTGTCAGAGTGGCACCAGGTAACCAGAAAAACACTATGGAAGCAGCAGTCAAGAAATTAGATGTCATATTGCACTGGACAAATCTCCTGCAAAAGACTTCTTTAAAGTGTGGAAGAGCAAAGATATCTCTTTGAAGACTAAAGTGCACCTAACCCAAGCTATGGTATTTTCAATAGCTTAATATGCCTGTGAAAGACGTAAAATGAATAAGGAACACCAAAGCAGAGTGAATGCTTTTGAGTTCTGGTGCTGCCAAAGAATACTGAAAGTACCATGGACTGCCAGAAGAACTAACAAATCTGTCCTGGAAGAAGTGCAGCCAGAATGCTCTTTGGAAGTGAGAATAGCCAGACTTTATTTTACCTACTTTGGTTATGTTGTCAGAAGGGATCATTCCTTGGACAAGGATATCATGGTTGGTAAACTAGAGGGTCAGTTCAAAAAGGGGAAGACCCTCAACAAGATGGATTGACACAGTGGCCGCAAAGATGGGCTCAAGTATAGTAAGGGTTGTGAAGATGGAGCACAACCATGCTGTGTTTTGTTCTCTTGTACAGAGGGTTGCTTTGAATTGGAGCCACCTCAATGGCACCTAACAACCGCAACAAAAAGAGTATGTAAATATGACTAAATTTGGAACCTTGAGATGGGAGATTGTATTGGACACTCCTGTGGCAGGGTCGGTTGTCTAAGTAAAAAGGAGTGTCATTAAAAGCAGAAAACTTTTATTTTAAAATAAAATTTTAAAATTTTATTTCCTGACAGTGTTTAGACACAGATGTGAGAATGAAAGAAGAATTACAGGAGTTACCATGTTGCTGGCTTTAAAGATAGAAGGAAAGAGAGTCACTAGCCAAGAAATGTGGGTGGCTTCTAGAAGCTGGAAAAATGTAAAGGAAATAGATTCTCCCCTAGAGCCTCTAGAAATGAATGTAGTCACAGAGACCTTGTATCTAGCCCATGCCATACTCCTAATTTATAGACTATTAGACAATAAATTTATGTGATGTGACAGCAACAATAGAAAAAAAAATACAGGAAATAATCACACATTCATTATGACTGAAATTCAGAAATACTGTTACAGGCAAACACTACACCAAAAATTTTGTCCAAGAGTGATGAATCAAAATTTCTTTTTCATGTTATTTCCATCCATTTATTTGTGTATTTTATGGTACACAATAATGCTTTTTACATGTTTTGTTCAATTTTTTTTACTATGTTATGCACATCCATATAATAAAATGTTTGCCCTTTTAATAGTTTTTCCATGTATGTGTGTTATACATTTTTTAAAATATTAATAACCTTATTATGTCTTGGAACAATCACCACTATTTCCCCATAAAAAATGAATCCTTCTTTGCCCTCCCCTTATTTATTCATATAAATAGTTTAAATTTTATTTTTTAAAAATTAATACATTTAAATAAATCCATATAAAATCTTTTTTAAAATATATGTTTTTGTTTTCAAAATGTTATCCTTAGAATTCAATTAGCAAAAAGTGCTATAGGAATGTTTCTAAAAATGATTAAAATTTTATTTCAGAAATCTAAACTATTTAAAAATAATAAATATCAACACCATTACTTAAATATGTTATACACCCATTCCTCACTTTTTGACATGGTTAGATTACAAAGTTGAGGTCACTGTATGAAAATGTGCATTATAAGAGAATGGAGGATGACCACATCAGATCATAAAACTGAAGATGACTATATTATTACAAAACTTTCAAATTATATCATTACATAATTGCTAAATTATATAAGTTACATAACTTCCAAACCATTGTGAATCATGGCCTAGCCAAGTTAACACATAATATTAACCATCACAGCCAGTGTTACTATTGCCTATCACTTCTTCATTTTTTAAGGCCAGATGTATTTTTTTAATGCACAAAAGAGTCAGACAGATTTTTCACTTGTTGTAAATGTAAAAGGTTGCATAACATGACAGATGATAAGTGAGAAGCAGTCATACAGCAAATGTTAATATTGCTTCTCTACATATATATTTAAAAGTTCTATATGTTTGTCAAGGTTTGAGAAGTGTTGTTGGTTAGAAAGCCAGACACAGCCTACACACGTGAAACATTTATATTAAGAATTTCACTACCAAAGTACATTTGTCCCAAGAAAATTTTCAGATCTGGCTCATTTCTTTAGGTAATTTTTTCTTTTTTTTTTTTTCCCCTCAACAAGATACTCATGCAATAAGTAAAAAGATGCTATGGGTGGACCAGTATCCTCCAAAAGATAGTTGCAGTCCTAACCACTGTGTCTATGAACATGGCCTTGTTTGGAAATACAGTTTTTGCAGATGTAATGGTAGCTAAGGTTATGTGTCAACTTGACTGGGCCTAGTTTTGAGTGGCTGGGCAGCTGGATGTACTTATTCTCTGTGACGAGAATGGCAATCAACTCCATGGTAGAATCTGCTATGAGCAGCTGAGTAGCTGCCTTAGGGATGTGCTCAGAGCTTTTTGGTACACCTGGATCCTGAATTTGGTCTAGCCTCCATCTCAGTGGACTGCTGTGTTGTCTGCTGATCTTGAGACTATTTCTGGACTTGAACTAGTGGCCTGCTGTGTTGCTTGATAATCTTGGGACTCTGTCATTTTACTTGTTGACCTTGAGTTTGTCAGCCTAAGCAGCCAGCAACTGCTTGAGTTAAGAGATGCCTCCAGGTTCAGTGGGCTGGGAGCAAGAGCAAGAGCCAAAGTCCAAGGCTGAGGGGCCTTCCCCCAGCCCCGAAAGTTGGCACTTTGAACTTGGGTTTCTAGCCTCCTAAACTGTAAGAGAATAAATCTGTTTGTTAAAGCCATACATTTGTAGTATTGTTTGTTAGAGTAGCACTAGATAACCAAAACAAATGTTATCAGTTAAAATAGCATGAGTCCACATGGGAGTAAATTCAGTCCCAATCCAATCTGAGTCTTGTCCTATAAAAGAAAAGAGACAGAGAGACAGAAGGAAGATGGTCATGTCAAGTTATATTTATGCTGAAATTGCAATCCAAGAAACTCCTGGAGCTATCAGAAGATGGTAGAGACAAGAAAGGATCTCTCGCTTGAGATTTTAAGAGAATATAAGCCTACTGACACTCAGAATTTGGATTACTAGCCTCCAGAAATGTTAGACAATGCATTTCTGTTGTTTAAGCTACCCACTCTGTGATATTTTGTCATAGCAGCCCTGTGGGTAGAGGGTGGGGGTATACTATCATTTAGATGATATTTCACTTTTAAAATACAAACATAAAACTTCAGGTTGTGTTTAATGGTTCACAAATAAGAACACCACTTCATTTATTTTTCAGTATGTGTGATCAAGATTCCTCTGGTAGCATAGCGCCTAAGGCACTTGACTGCTAACCAGAAGACGAGCAGTTCAAATTCACCAGCCACTCCTCGGAAAGAAGATGGGGCAATCTATTTCCATAGTGATACTGCCTTGGAAACCCAAGGAGGAGTTGCTATGCGTCGAGGCTGACTCAATAGCACATAACAGCAACAACAATACATCCAAAGTATAAAAAACAAGAGAAAGTGGAGACAAGATGGCATCCTAATAACATACTATGTCCAATTCATCCACAACAGAGACCCAGAGAAACTGAGAGAAATAGATACAAATAATGATCCTGGAACTCTGAGCATCAAATGAGAGGATAAAGAATTAGACTGAATGCTTACTGGAAAGGGGAATGGAGGGAAGACAGTGACCAGGAAGGGGGAAAAAAAAAACAAAACAGGACCTGACTTAGCATGACCATTTTAAGTCACAGATGCATCACATGGGAATAAGAAAGTAACTTCATGGAGTCCACATGATGATAGAGACCGTGTAGACAGATCTTTAGAAATCCAGGTGAGCAGAATATATGCTGGAGCTCAGAGAGGAAAGTTCAGAAAATGGGTCAGGCTTCCAGTGGCACAGGTGGCCACCGAGTGAGGAAGGAGTCAGAGAACAGTAATGAAACAACTTATCACTAGTAAACTCTAGTCATTTTGGCTAAGGATCTACATGATGGGAAAAGCCAGGGTTGAGATGGTTGAAGAAACTAGACTCAGGTGGCCTCTCACTTGATTGAATTTAGGCAAGAGGTGGACAAAGGTTACATGTGCCCAGAGGATGACAGACCCACACCAGTCAATCAAAACTAGAGAAGTTCAGTCTCTGCTTTAACAAACACACACTTTCTTGGTAATTGTGGATAAATACTCTTCTTTCCCATGCAAAACATTTGGTTAAGGAAGCCCTGACCCTGTCTGCCTGAATCCTGAGTAAACTCCTTGCCACCTTCAGCAATACACCTCAAGCAGAAAGAACTAAGGGCTGCAGCTCTCCTTACCAGTGCCTTTGCCATTGACAGATCTTTTTTAACACTGAATGCAAGAGACAGACCCCTGTAACTTCCTATCTCAGAGGGGCCCACTCATGCCAATCACTACTGTAATTTCTACTATAATTTCTGATAAAATAAACTTCAAGGAAAAAAACAGCATAAGGGACAATGAATGTATTATATAATGATAAAAGGGTCAATCCTCGAGAAGGACATAACCATAATAAATATCTATGCACTCAATGAAGGAGCTCCAAAATATATAAAGCAAACATTAATTGAATTGAAAGGAAAGTCAATTCTGTGTGGGCACATGCTCCAATGTATCAGTGGATTGTGCCACATCTGCATACTCCCACGTCTGCCCCCTGACCATAATTACAAAAGCTTATTCTCCTTTTCTCTTTCTCTTCTTCTTCTTTTATTTTTACTAGTTCTTTTTTTGTACTCCACCCTCTTTTTTTTAGTTTGTTTCTATTTTTTATTATTTCTTTTCTCTTCCTTGGTTCCCTGACCCCCGCCCCTAATCCCATTGGATGGGGAAGGTCATTAACTCTCCACTAGTTAGTCATTTCTACTGCGCCAACCAACTTACCTAAGAGAAGAACACTTCCAACAGCTCCTGTCACCATCAATGACAGATAGTGGACAAAACTTAAGCATTCCACCCACAGCTCCTTTTCATGGCAAATGGTGACACATTTTGACATTCCCACCAGTTACTTTACTAACCCAGACACAGCTGGAGAGTACCTCAGTGCTGCCAAGCTAAAAACTAAAGAACATGCCTGTCCCACACATCTGGATATACTGAAACAAAACAAACAAAAACATGATGAAACTAACCAACAAATAATCAACAATTAAAAACAAAACCTTGAAAATGTCTCAGATACAACAGAAAACTTCCAGTAAAGAAAAAGGACAAGATAGCAGGAGCAAATGACAAAAAAAAAAAAAGAAATCTCTTTGAGGACAAACAGGTAATATAAAAACAAAAATTATACATCAAGAAGATTAACACTAAAATTACAGAAATGATAACATATTGGAAGAACAAATGATTAGTATTGAATTGGCTGAAGAACAATTATCCAGTTAGAAGACATATCCCTTGACACCACCTTCCACCTTGTCTAAGGAAAAATCAGAAAAAAAAAAATTAAAAGAATGATGAAAACCTAAAAGGTATATACAACAATATATATATTAAAAATAATAATAACATACATATTAATAGAATTCCAGAAGAAGTGGAGGCAAAGAGGGGGGAAAAATAAAAAAGAAGAAGAAGAAAATTCTCAAAGACTTACTAGCAGAATAGATGCCCAAAGAAATTCACCAAGATATATCACAATCAAATTTTCCAAAACCAAAGACAAAGAAATAATCTTGAGAGCAGTTCAGAAAAAATTAAATGTTACCTACAAAGGACAAACAATAAGACTAAACTCTGATTTCGCAGTAGAAACCATGCAGGGAAGAAGACAATGGGATGCCATTAAAATAATAATAATAATAATAATAAACCTGACAGAAAATATTTGCTAACTAAGCATTTTATTTTCAGCAAAACTGCCCATCATACATGATTGTGAAATTAGGACACTGCCAGAAATTCAGGGTATTTGTAAAAACCAGATAAACCCTACAAGAAATGTTAAAAAGTGTCCTTCCAACAGAAAAACAACAAAGGAAGACCAACAAGTTAGGACTAAAATACATAACAACACCAAACAGAATCCAACAGAGATGAAAGAGTGATAAAAGACTGAAAGAGTCTTTCACAAAGTGTAACAGAGAACCAGAGGAGTCAATCTGTAAACATCAATAACTATAAAGCAAATAGAAGTAATAAAAGGTATAAACACAGAACATCCAAATGGAGAGGAAGTCAGAATGATATAAATATAGCAGAGACTGTCCCAAACTTAGTAAAATAACAATTTAGTATAGAATAACTACAAAGAAAACTACTAAGCCTTCAAATCAAAATAAGAAGGAAGAAAATCACTTAGGATGTAGTAAACACAAAATCAATGCTAAGAAGAAAAGGGAAAGAAAATGTAATAACAAAATGAAGTCAACACAGAAAAATATTTGGAACAAAGAAACCATGAACACCACAACAAAACACACACACACACACACACAAATGACCTCAGTAAATTCATACATATCATTAATTACAATGAATGTGAATGAATTAAATGCACAAGTCAATAGAAAGTGAGTGACAAAGTAGACAAGAAAACAGGAATCATGATTATGCTGTCCACAAGAATCTTAACTTACACACAAATATAAAAATAAATAAATAAATATTGAGGGTTAAAAACAAATACATCATGATAATGACAACCAAAAAGAGCAATATTTGTTATAATTTCTGATAAAATAAAATTCAAGGCAAAAACCAGCGTAAAGGACAACAAATGTATTATATGATGATTAAAGGGTCAATCCTCGAGAAGGACATGACCATAATAAATATCTATGCACTCAATGAAGGAGTTTCAAAATATATAAAGCAAACATTAATTGAATTGAAAGGAAAGACAATTCTGCAATAATAACTTTAACACACCACTGCTCATGAAGGAAAGAACAACTAGAAAGACATTTAAGAAAGACATATAAGAACTCAACAACACAATCTACCAACTTGACCTCAAACACCTATATAAAACCCTCCATCCAATAAAAACAAAATATGTATTCTTTTCCAGTGCACATGGATCATTCTTCAGAATAGGCCATATGTTTGGCAACAGAATAAGACTCAAGAAATTTTAAAACATTGAAATACTACTAAGCAACTTATTGGATCACAATACCATAAAATTAGAAATCAGTACTAGAAAGATCAGGTGAAAAAGATCAAATGCATGGAAACTGAATAACACCCTGCTCTAAAACTACTGAGTAAAAGAAGAAATGAAATGTGAAACAGGAAATTCTAGAAACAAATGAGAATGAAAACAGAAGATAATAAAACTTTTGGAACACAGTGAGAGCAGAAGTCGGAGATTAATTTATAGCAATAAATGCACACATCAAAGAAGAATAAGGAATGAAAACACATACCTTAAGCCAACAATCCCAACAATTAGAAAAAGAGCAACAAGAGAAGCAAAAAGAAAGGAAAAAAATAATAACAGCAGAAAAAAAATGAACTACAGGGGGAGGAAGCTGGTATCATACCTGTAGCCAACACCTTCTAGTATCTTTTTTTTTTTTTTTTTAATTAGAAGACGGCATACGAGATGTCGAGCAG
>NW_006921733.1:2312602-2320985 GCF_000298275.1 Orycteropus afer afer
ATGCGTGCAGTCACATTTCAGCCCTGTTCTACTCTTTTGAGCCATCTTTTTTTTTTTTTTTTTAATTGTGATTTTGGTGAAGATTTAAAAAGCAAATTCACTTTCCATACAGCATTTCACATGTATTTTGTCTCATGACATTGACCACAGTTTACCACAATGCAACAGCTCCCCTCCCACTTTCTCCTGATAGTTACCACATCCCAGTGTCCATCCCTCCATGCATTCCTGCCCCGTGACCTGTCTCCTGTGCATTAAGCAGCCCTTCTTTCTCTCATGATTGTTCTCTCCAAGGAGTGTATCTACCTCAGGTAAGTGTTCAATTCATATGCCTGTCTTTTGTTTGGCTGGAAACCACAGGTGTGGGTTCAATTCCAGACTTGATAGGCAGTTAGGGGCCATAGTCTCAGTGGTTCCACCAGGCTCTATCGGATGAACAGATCTGGGTCACCCCCCCCACTTCTTTTT
Organism: Orycteropus afer afer; assembly: GCF_000298275.1. Taxonomy (NCBI): domain Eukaryota; kingdom Metazoa; phylum Chordata; class Mammalia; order Tubulidentata; family Orycteropodidae; genus Orycteropus; species Orycteropus afer. The sequence continues at coordinate 2,313,071 of NW_006921733.1, forward strand.
TCCCCTCAAAATGATTTTGAGTTTTGTTCCACATTGTTCTCCTGCTCTATCAAGGATCTCCTACATAGATTCCCTTCCAAGAGGATGACAGTGGTAGCCGGGCACCATCTAGTTCTTCTGGTCTCATAGTGTTATAGGCTGCAGATCAGATGGTGTACCAGTCGCTGGGACTAATTGTTTCCATGAATTTTCATTTTCTTCATTCTTCTTTGCTCTGGAAGAGGAGGGACCCATTGTTGCATCTAGATGGCAGCTTGCTAGCTTTAAGATCCCAGTCACTATTCGCCAAAGTAGGAGGTGGAATAATGTTTTGTATAGTATGTTATGCCAATTGAGCTTGATGTCTCCTGTGACTATAGTCCCAATCCTGCAGGTTCAACTACTTGGTCCCTCTGGGTAGCTGGCTGTGACCAAGCAGTGACCACAACCTTGCCCTTTGTCAGTTCTACTGTACACCTGGGAATTCTGATCATTCACAAAAACTTATAGGACCATTGTTTGCCAACCCTATACATGTTCTTGGATACACTCCCCATTTCATAGACATACCTAATCTTTCAGCCTTTCCACCCATCTATCCACCCATATACCCATGTTTGCCTTCACTGACAACGCAATACTGTATGTGCAAAAGGGTTCGTATTTGTTGTCTGTACCTCCCATGTACCTCTCTATGTCTTTCTCATCCTCAATGCTTTCATATTGGTCACTCACATTTGGTACATCGCCTTTCCCTTTACCCAAATCACTATTTTTCTCTATCTATCTAACAGCAGTCCCTCCCCTCCCCTCCCACCCTTGATGACCAACGAAGAAAATTTCCTTCTATAGGTAAACCTTTCCTTAACTTTTACAATAATGGACTAATACAATATTTATCCTTTTGTGATTGATTTATTTCACTCAGCATAATATCCTCCAAGTTCATCCATGTTATGCAGTGTTTTGCAGATTCTACATTATTCTTTAGCATTGCACAGTATTCCATTGTGTGTATGTACCATAGTTTGGTTATCCATTCCTCACTTGATGGACACCTAGATTGTTTCCATCTTTTGGCTATTGTAAATAGTGCTGCGATGAAAATGGGTGTGCATATATCTGTTCTTGTCTTGGCTCTCACTTCTCTAGGGTATATACCTAGTAATGGAATGGCTAGGTAAAATGGTATTTCTAATTCCACCTTTTGAAGGAATCACCATACTGCTTTCCACAATGGTTGTAAGACTTTAGAGTCCCACCAGCAATGTATGAGAGTCCCAACCTCTCCACAACCTCGCCAGCATTTGTTATTTTCTGTCTTGTTGAACTTTGCAACTAGTGCTGGAGCAAGATGGTAGCTCATTGTTGTTTTGATTTGCATCCTCTAATAGCTAATGATTGTGAGCATTTCTTCATATGGTTGTTGGCCGCTTGAATATCCTCCTTGGTGAAGTGTCTATTCATGTCTTCTGCTCATTTTTTAATTGGATTTTTTGTCTTTTTGTTATTGATGTGTTAGAGTTCTCTATAAATTCTAGATATAAGCCCCTTGTCAGATATGTTATTATCATTTTTTTTTTTTCCCCAATCTGTAGGTTCTCTTTTGACTGTTTTGGAGAAGTCTTTGGAAGCACATAAAAATTTAATTTTCAGATGGTCCCAATCATCTGGTTTCTCTTCTACTCTTTGTGCATTTTGAGTTATGCTTGATAGTCTATTTATTCCATATATTAGGGCCCTTAAATTTGACCCTAGATTTTCCTTGAGGAACTGTATAGTTTTAAGTTTCATATTTAAGTCTTTGATCCACCTGGAGTTCGTTTTTGTGTATTGTGTGAGGTACAAATCTTGTCCCTCTAGTATCTTGATTCCTGAAAAACTAGGTGTAGCAGTTAGAAGCAGGGATTCTGGAGCTGTGAACAGCTCAGTAAGTAAGAAGGTGCCAGGTTTAGTGGAGATGGAGAGAAAAAATGAGTAAACAGTCAGGATAAAGAAACAAATCTACCCAGCTGTCAGGAAGATGGAGAGGCTGAGAAGTGGAAAATTCATTAGGAAGACATGGGAGACCCACGAAGAAGAAAAAAAAAAAAAAAAGAGTAGAGTATCATGGAACACATGTAAGATTCGGGGACTCGAAATACTCACACTGGGAGCTTCTGATGGTAACCTTGGAAGCTGAGTTTAATAAGTGGATAAACTTGCTGAGAAACAGCGCACAAACACTATGGCTTGGGTAACCACTGAGTTCAGACTGGAAAGCGGAAAGGGAGGAAACTCGCCATGGTAGGCGGGCCATGGAAGGAACTCACAGTGAAAGGCTTGGATTCAAATCTTCCATGACAGCTTTTTAGCACAGAGTGGATAAGGGTAAGGAGTTTTTGCGGCTTTCCAACTCAAGTGGAAAGTAGTGGTCCCCTAACCATTAGGGACTCTGCTGACTTTGAACTGTGGGTCTCTGATTGACAATGAAACATCATCATTGGTAGCTGTCCCAAGGAGAGTCAAAACAAAACCCCAGAGACAGCAGCAATTACAGAAACACAAAAAGTGAGGACTTGCTACTGGCTCCTTTTTTTATTTTATTCCTTTTCTTTTCTTCCTCTTTCTTTCTCCTTCTCAACTGACTCATCCAATAGAAGACCACATCAAGTCACCAAAACACCTGCTCATCCCAACTCCAAATCCACTTAATGAAAAACAGAGGGTTGCATCCACATCCCCAACAGTGATTCCATCAACACAAAGAAAACTGGAGAGCAACCAAGCACATCTGAATTAATACCCCTTCCCCAAAAAACATACATTAGCTCCACACTTGCAAATATATTTAAACATAAAATCAGGGTAAAAAAAATCAGTTCTTAATTAAACATTAAAGACTACAATTTCAAAATGTCTAGGAAACAACAGACAACCTCAAATCAAAAAAAAAAAAGGGGGGGGGGGGAGGGAGACAATAGAAATAAAACCCAAGGCTAAAGACTTATCTAAAATGGAAGAAGAACAGGCAATAAATAGAATTATCTGAAAAGGAATTTAGAAGACATGTATACAGAACTCTACAAGAGCTCAAGGGAATCACAAACAGAATCTTCCTAGAAGATTCAGGTAAACAATTCAAGAACAAAATAACAAGATAAATACACAATCAAAACTCATACAAAAACAGCAGTTAGAAACCCAGGAGATGAACATTAAAATAGAAGAGTTAGACAAAAGAGTGGAAGAAAAAGAGAGTAGACTAGAACTGGCTAAAGAACAAATTTCCCAACTAGAAGATATATCCCTTCATGCCAGTCTATATGAAGAAAAATCAGAACAAAGATTTAAGTGAAATGAAGAGAACCTAAGAGTTATAAGGGATGGCATGGAAAGAAACAACATATGTTTCATTGGAAGACCAGAACAAGAACACCAAAAACAAACAAACAAAAACCTCACTGCTGCCATGTTGATCCCGACACCTAGTGATCCCTCCTTGGGTTTCCAAAGCAGTATCTCTATGGAAGTAGATTGTCCAGTCTTTCTTCTGAGGAATAGCTGGTGGGTTGGAACTACCAACCTCCTGTTTAGTAGTCAAATGCCTTGCACACTATACCACCAGAGCTCCCACCAGAACAAGAAGAAGAAAAAGAGAAAAAAAAAAAAAGTGAAAAAATTGTGGAAGACTTGCTAACAGAAAATTTCCCCCATATCATGAAGGAAAAAAGCTATTTGTCTAAGAAGCTCAATGAACCCCATACAGGATAGATCCCAAGCAAAAGTCCCCAAGACATATCATAATCAAACTCTCCAAAACCAAAGACAAAGAAAGAATCTTGCAAGAAATCTGGGAAAGAAGAAGTGTCACCTACAATGGAAAAACAATCAGGCTAAGCTCTGATTACTCAGAAGAAACCATGCAGGGAAGAAGGCAATGGTATGGTGTATATAAAACACTGAAGGAAAAAAATTTCCAACCAAGAATTCTATATCCAGCCAAATTGTCCATCAAATATGAGGATGAAATCAAGACATCCTGAAACAAACAGAAATTAAGAGATTTTGTGAAAACCAGACCAAGCCTACAATAAATGCTTAAGGAAGTCCTTCCAATAAAGAACCCACAACAGAGAACAACAAATTAAAATCAGGACACTTCACAACAACACAAAAACAAAATCAGAGACAGATGCTCAAAATAAGCTCATAAAACAGTGCACACAAATAAACAAGGGAGTCAATCTCCAGATGACACCAGCAACAAAACCAATAGAGGGAATAAAAGTTCTAAGTACAAAACTTCCAAATGGAGAGGAAAACAGGACAATGTCTTTGTAGAACAGACTCTTCCACAAACAGGTTGTTGTTGTTGTTGTTATATGCCGTCAAGTTGGACCCAACTCATAGAGACCCCTCCTTGGGTTTCCGAGCTATAGAGACAAAAATTCACTCCAGGTAACCACAGAGAAAATTAACAGTCCTCCAAAGCAAACCCACAAAGAGAGAAAACATAAGGGCTTAGTAAGCACAAAAGCAACAATAAAGAAGAAAAGAGAGGAAACACTTGATAACAAAATGAACTCAGCACAGAAAAGTATTTGGACCAAAGAAATCTCCAACAATATGACAAAAAACACAATAGAATGACAGCAATTGATTCATACCTATCAATAATTACACTCAATGTGAATGTACTGAATGCACCAGTGAAGAGAAAGAAAGTGGCAGATTGGATAAGAAAGCAGATTGGATAAAGCTATCTCTATTTGCAGATTATATGATCCTATACATAGGGGGAAAAAAAAACAAGAGACTCAGGAAAAAAAAAAAAAAAACTACTTGGACTAATAAAGAGTTTCAGCAAAGGGGCAGGATAGAAGGTCAACATAAAATATTCAGTTAGATTCCTCTTCACCAGCAAAGAGATTGCTGAAAAAGAAATAAGGAAAACAATACAATTTACAATACCTACCAAAAAGACAAAATATCAAGGAATAAATCTTATCAGAGACACAAAGGACCTAATCAAAGAAAACCATAAAACACTACTACAAGAAACTACAAGAGATCTACATAAATGGAAGAACCTGCCTTGATCATGGACAGGAACATTGAATATTGTGAAAATGCCGATGATATCCAAAGCAATCTATACATTTAATTCAATCCTGATCCAAACACCATCAACATTTATTTTAAGGGTGTAGAAAAAACAATTGTTAAATTCATATGGAAAGGATAGAGATATCAGATAAACAAAGCACTCCTGAAGAAGAAAAACAAAGTGGAAGGTCTCACACTCCCAGATCTCAAAACCTACTACACAACCACAGTAGTAAAACAGTGTGGTATTGATACAATGATAATCAGATAGACCAATGGAACATAATTGAAAACCAAGAAATAGACCCATCCATCTATGGACAGTTGATCTTTGACAGAGGACCAAAACCCTTAAATGGGAAGAGATAGCCTCTTTAACAAGTGATGCTAGAAAAACTGGATATCTACTTGCAGAAAAATGAAACAAGGCCCATACCTCATCCCATACACAAAAACAAACTCAAGTCCAATCAAAGACTAAAATGTAAAACCCAAAACTATAAAGCTCATCAAAGATAAAATAGGAGCATATCTAAGGGCCCTAATTTATTCCATAAATAGACTATCAAGCATAGCCCAGAATGTGCAGGCAGTGGAAGGGAAGCTAAATGATTGGGATATTTTAAAGATTAAATTCTTATGCACATTGAAAGACTTCTCCAAAAGGGTGTAAAGAGAACCTACAGATTGAGATGGCAGGCCCCACCCCAAGGGGCAGGAAGTCAGGGAAAAGCTGGGGATGAGACAGAGCCACAGGATCCAGGTAAGGGGAGGGCAGAGAGGTTTTGAATAGCTAAGGGAGACAATTTTTTGTGTCTCTGTGTCCTACTGTGGTGGTTTGCATGATGGTGTGGGGCTTGACGCTGTGCCACTGGTGTCTCAAATGCCAGCAGGGTTTCACATAGTGCACAGGTTTCAAAGCAGCTTACAGACTGAGAAAGACTAGGAAGAAGGGAGAGGCCATCCATTTCTAAAGAATTGAACAGGGAAAACCTTATGAATAGCAGAGAAACTGTCTGATATATCACTAGGCAATTTTATGAATAGCACTGAAACATTGTCTGATACAGTGCAGGAAGATGAGCCCCTTACCATCAGAAGGCACTCAAAATACAACGGGGAAAGTGCTGCCTCCTCAGAGTAGAACTGAGCTTAACAATATGGATAAAGTAAAGCTCTCAGGACCTCCATTTGCTGACGTGTGGCATGACTCAAATTGAGAAGAAACAGCTGCAAACATCCATTAATGATTGGAACATGGAATGTACAAAGTATGAATATAGGAAAATTGGAAGTTGTCAAAATTGAAATGGAAGGAATAAATATTTATATCTTAGGCATTAGTGAGCTGAAATGGACCAGTTTTGGCCATTTTGAATCAGGCAACAATATGATCTACTATGCTGGGGATGACAAATTGAAGAGGAAAGGCATGGCATTCATCATTGCAAAGGATGTTTTAAGATCTGTCCTGAAGTACAATGCAGTCAGTGATAGGATGATAACCATGCACCTACAAGAAAAACCAGTTAATACTACTGTTATTCAAATTTATGCACAAAGCACCTAAGCTAAAGATAAGGAAACTGAAGATTTTTATTAACTTCTGCAGTCTGAAATTGACTGAACCTGCAATCAAGATCTGTTAATTATCACTGATGACTGGAATGCAAAAGTTGGAAACAAAGAAGAATCACTGGTTGTTGGAAAATTTGGCCTTGGTGACAGAAATATCACTGGAGATCTCATGATAGAATTTTCCAAGACCAACAACTTATTTATTGCAAATACCTTTCTTCAACAATACAAATGGTGGCTATACACATGGGTTTTGCCAGATGTAGTACCCATGGATCAAATTCACTACATCTGTGGCAAGAGGCGATGGAAAAGCTCAATATCATCAGCCAAAACAAGGCCAGAAGCTGATTGTGGAAGAGACCATCAACTGCTCATATGCAAATTCTACTTGAAGTTGAAGATAATTAAAACAAGACCAAAAGACCCAAAACATGACCCTTAATATATCCCTCCTGAATTTAGAGACCATCTAAAGAACAGATTTGATGCATTGAACATCAATGACCAAAAACAGTGCGCTTGAGACAAGCCATGCTATTTTCAATTACCTCATATACATGTGAGAGCAGGACCAGGAATAAGGAAGACCAAAAAAGAGTTGATGCTTTTGAGTTGTGGTGCTGGAGAAGAATGTTGAAAGTGCCATGGACTGCTAAATGATCTAACAAATCTGTCATGGAGGAAGTGCAGCTGGAATGTTTCTTGGAAGCAAGAATGGCCATCCTTGTCTCACCTACTTTGGTTAAGTCAGAAGGTACTATTCCTTGGGGAAGGATGTCCTGCGTAGTAAGGTGGATGGTCAATGAAGGAGGGGGAGGCCTCAACAAGATGAACTGACACAGTTGCTGCAGTTATGGTCTCAGGTATACCAGGGACTGTGGAGATATTATAGGACTGGGCAGTGTTTCATTCTGCTGTGCATAGGGTCACTATGAGTTGGAGATGACTCGACAGCAACTAACAACATTTGGGAAAAAATATTCACCTATGACATATCTGACAAAGGACTTATCTCCAAAATTTATAGAAAAATTTAACACCTCAATGCCGAAAAGACAATCAAATTTAGAAATGGGCAAGCGACCTGAACAGACATGTCACTAAAGATGATATACTGGCAGTTAACAAACACATGAGGAATTCCTCAAGATCTTTAGCCATTGTTGTTGTTGTTGTTAAGTGCCGACGAGTCGTTTCCGACTCATAGCGACCCCATGCACAGCAGAACGAAACACTGCCCGATCCCGCTCCAGCCCCACAATCCCTG
>NW_006921733.1:2322680-2324801 GCF_000298275.1 Orycteropus afer afer
CATTTCTTCCATTTGCTTTAGCGATTCTCCGCTCAAGGGCAAGGTTCAGAGTCTCTTCTGTCATCCAATTTGGTCTTTAGCCATTAGAGAGATGCAAATCAAAACAATGATAAGATATCACCTCATCCCACCAATACTAGCAAAGTTCAACAAGACAGAAAATAACAAATGCTGGTGAGATTGGCAAGAGACTGGAACTCTCATACACTGTTGGTGGGACTGCAAAATGGTACAATCATTGTGGAAAATGGTATGGTATTTTGTTAACAAACTGGAAATAGAAATACTATTTGAACTAGCAATTCTATTACTAAGAATATACCCTAAAGAGATGAGATAAAGAACACAAACAGACATACACACGCCCATGTTCTTCATGGAACCATCCACTATAACACAGAGATGAAAACAACCAAATTGCCCATCAACAGATGAATGGATCACCAAATTATGATACATTCACACAATGGAATACTATGATACATTAAAGAATAATGAATAATACATGAATCATCTCATAACATGGATGAATCTGAAGGACATTATGCTGTGAGAAATAGATCAACCACAGAAGGACAAATATTTTATGAGCCCAATACTGTAAAAAGTCAAGGAAGGGTTTGCTTAGGGAGGGGAACTCACTTTGTAGGTTACCGAGGATGGAAGGGAAGGGGAGGAAAATTTTTGGCCTGAGTTGGGTAAGGGGAGGGAAGGTGTGGAAAGTGTCTGTGACCACCATGATAACATTGGGGAAAGGGTGGACACTGAAATGTGCACATAAGTTATAGGCGACAGAGGCTAATACCAGTATATGTAGAATATTGCATTACCACTAACACCAAACACCAGGCTACAGATAAATGCATTGAGAACTGAGAAGATCAGATGGGAACTGGTGACCAGGAATGCACCCTAGACCAAAGATAGATTTAGCTGAAGATCATCCTGCATAGATATGAGTGATAAAAATAACTTCCATCATTATAGAAGTAACAGAAGACAAAATTGGAGTAATCTCTCAGAGACAGCCAAACACCTTGGGAGGGAGAACCATATGGCCTGCTGACTCAGCTCAGAACCATAGTATTGGGGGACACCAGACTCAATTGGGACAACATAATACATAAAAATCTTATTCCACAACCTAATTTGGTGAATAGCAACTGCGTTCTTAAAAACTTTTCAGTGGCCATCTAAGATGTAGCTAATGGTCTCTTCTTGTTTGAAGGAAAGAAGAGTTAAAAAAATAAAGAGCATTTGGAAACAATCAGTCCAAGGATATCATGGAGCTTGACACCAGAAGAACTAGATGGTGCCTGGCTACCAATGTCAACCACTCATGAAGGGATCAAAACTGGAGATCCTGGATAGAATGGGAGGAAACGTGGAACAAAATTCAAAACCACTATAATGATCAGAAGTACTGGTTGGATGGAATCTGGTGGGACTCCCAAGACTATGGCCCTGGGATACACTTTGGGCCTGTGACAGGACTCACTCCCAAGGACTGGCTCTCAGCCCAACAGTAGAAAGACTTACATGTAGTACACCCAACCCAGGGTGATACACCCAATATGTTACAGAGATACACCCCTGGGAGCAATTGGCCATTGGGCACCAGAGGAGCAGCATTTACATGGAGGGAAAGCTGTAGAGACAGGAATACATAGATAAGAAGGGCACAGGGACAGGTTGGTCACAGGTAAGGGAGAGGATGATATTGGGTTAGGGTTGGGGATGGTACATGGGGAGTAAAACCAAATGTACACAAACTGTTGATAGTAAAACAAATTCTACTCTATAAATTTTCACCCAAAGCACAATTAAAAAAAAATCAAACTAGGAAAAAAATATAAAATATCAAGAAGACTAGAAGCTAGTTATTTGTAAAGACTAACTAAAATTGTAACCCCAGGGTTACAGGTGAGGAGAGAGAACTCAGAGACACCAAAAGCAGTAGGCGGGAAGAGCAGGAGAAAGGGGATTAAAAGCCAGGAAGCCAGAGAGAAGAGCAATCAGCCGAAGGGATTAGGTGAGGAGAGGAAACTCAGGCCTGCCCAAAGCAGCAGGACAGGAAAGCAGGAGAAAGGGGATAAAAGCCAGGAAGCCAGACAGAGGAAC
>NW_006921733.1:2328406-2329147 GCF_000298275.1 Orycteropus afer afer
TTGTCAGAAGGGACCATTCCCTGGAGAAGGATGTCATGCTTGGTAGGGTGGAGGGTCAACAAAAGATGGGGAGACCTTCAACGAGATGGATTCACATGGTGGCTGCGATGATGGGCTCAAGTATAGCAGGGATTGTGGGGCTGGTGCGGGATCTGGCAGTGTTTCGTTCTGCTGTGCATAGGGTCACTATGTGTCGGAAACGACTAGACGGCACTTAACAACAACAACAACTAAAATCGACAAACCACTGGCAAATTTATTTAAGGAAAAGAAAGATAAGTTGCTAATAGCACAAATAGCAAATTACATGGCTATATCACAACAGAACCAGTTGAAATAAAGATATAATAAAAGAATACTTCAACAACTGTACTCCAAGAAATTTGAAATCCTAGAAGAAATGGACAACTTACTAAAACACATGACATACATAAACAAACACAGACTGAGAGAGAAAATCTGAACAGATATACAAGAAAAGAAGAAATAGAACAGGTAATTAAAAAACAAAAACAAAAACAAAAAAACCCTACTGTTTTGTTTACCTAGTGCTAGTCTGACAAGAATATACCACAAATTGGATGGCCTTAACAAACAGGAGTTTATTCTCACACTTTGTAGGCTTTATGTCCAAGTTCATGTGCTAGGCTCTAGGGGCTGGGTGAAAGCTCCTCAACCTTGGGATTCATCTCTGCCTCCTGCTCCTGGCCCACTGGAGCTAGATGAGTTTCTTCACTCAGA
>NW_006921733.1:2329495-2335302 GCF_000298275.1 Orycteropus afer afer
CCCAGCCACTCAACCAGGCGCAGCCAAGTTGACACACAAATATAACTACCACACCTACCAACAAAAAAAATAAGTTGTCTCCTAGACAACTTCACAGGAGAATTCTTCTAAACATTCAGAGAAGAGCTATCATTAATCTGACTCAAAATATTATACAACATAAAAAAGGATGGAATACTCTCAAACTCATTTAATGAAGCAAACATAACCATGATACTAAACCCAGGCAAAGACACCACTAACAAGGAAAACTGCAGACCAATGTCACTCATGAATATAGACACAAAAATCATCAACAAAATCCTAGCCAAGAGAATCCAACACTACATCACAAATGTAATCCATCATGCATAATACATACATTATATACATCTTAATATAATAAAAGGCATACACAAAAAAAAAAAACAGTTACATTATTCTCAATGGAGAGAGACTGAAAGCAGTCCACTTGTGAACAGAAACCACACAAGGATGACCTCCATATCATTTCCATTCAACATTGTATTGCAAGTCCTAGCCAGGGAAATAAGCAAGAAAGAGAAATAGAAGGTATCGAAATTGACAAAGACAAAGTAACAATATCTCTATTTGCAGTTGATATGATTCTGTACAAAGAAATCCCAAAACACTCAGTAAGAAAACTATTGGAACTAATTGAAAGATTCAGCAAAATGGCAGTATACAAGATCAACATAAAAAAAAAAAAAATCATTTGGATTCCACTGCATCAACAAAGAAATCCCTGAAAAGGAAATGAAGAAAATGATGCCGTTTACAATAACTGCAAAAGAGATAAAGTATTTAGAAATAAATCTTAACAGGGTTACAAAAGACTTATGCAAAGAAAACTAGAAAATATTACTACAAGAAATTATAAGAGACCTATATAAATGTAATAGCATAGCATACCATGCTCATGGATAGAAAGACTGACCATTGTGAAAACGTCAATACTACCCAAAGCAATCTATATATTCAATGCAATCCAGGCCCAGATTCCATCAGCATTCTTTAAAGACATGGAAAAAACAATCACTAATTATTGGTAGTTAAGGTTGTGTGTCAACTTGGCTGGGTCATGGTTTTGAGTGGCTGGGTGGCAGAATGTAGTTATTTTCCATGATGAGATTGCAATCATATCTATGGTGAAATTGGCTGTGATCAGCTAAGTAGCTGCCTTTGGGGTGTGTGCTGCTTCCAGTATATAAGGAGACGTTTCAAGAAAGGTTTCTAGCTTTTTGGCATGTTTGGATCCTACATTGGCTGTATCTTCATCCAGTCACATGCCATATTGCCTGTTGATCTTGGAATTGTTCCTGGACTACATCTAGTGGTCTACTATGTTGCCTGCAGATCTTGGGATTGTGCCTGGGATAAGAGGCAGAGCTGTAGCCCAAGGTCACGGGGCCTTTACCCAGCCATTAAGGCTAGCATTTTGAATTTGGGACTTCTAGACTGACTCCTTTACTGTAAGAGGATAAATTCCTCCATGTGAAAATGCTCAATTTGTGATATTTCTGTTATAGCAGCCCTATAGAATCAAAACATTACTGAAAGCAATCCATAGATACAAAGCAGTCTAGATCCAGATTCCATCAGCATTCTTTCAGGACATTGAAAAAACAATAATTGATTTTATATGCAACGGAAAGATACTACAGATAATCAAAGCATCAGAAACAGAATGAAGCAGAAGGTCTCACACTTCTCAACCTCAAATTTATACAGCCATAGTAGTCAGAGCAGCCTGGTATTTGTACAATGACAGACACATAGACCAGTGGAGAAGAATTGAGAAACCAGAAATGATCCATCCACTATAGACAGCTGATCTTTAAGAAAAGGACTAAACACATTAAATAGAGAAGAGATAGTTTCTTTAGCAAAAGTACTTGCAAAACTAGGTATTCATTTGCATAAAAATGAAACAAGATCCATACCTCTCATTGTATACAAAAACTAACTCAAGATGATTCAAAGACCTAAATGTAAAACCTGAAACTATAAAGGTCATCAAAGAAAAAATAGGGGCAAACGTAAAAAACAAAAAAAAAAAGAAAAACCTCACTGCCATAGAGTCAGTTCCAACTCATAGTGACCCTTCCTTGGGTTTCTGAGATGGTATGTCTACAAAAGTAGGTTGCCCAGTCTTCCTTCCTTGTTGTTGTTGTTGTTGTTATGTGCCGTCAAGTCGGCCCCGACTCATAGCGACCCCTCCTTGGGTTTCCGAGGCAGTATCACTACGGAAGTAGGATTGCCCAACCTTCCTTCCGAGGAGTGGCTGGTGGGTTTGCATAACCAAAAATGCACAAACAGTACAAGATAAACTAGGTAACTGGGACCTAAAATTTAAATTCTTATGCACATCAAAAGACTTCTATAAAAGAGTAAAAAGAGAAGATACAGATTAGGTACAACTCAAAATGAGAAGAAACCTCTGCAAACATCGATTAGTAATCAGAACATGGAATACATGAAGTATGTATCTAGGAAAATTGGAAGTTGTCAAAATTAAATGGAATGCATAAATATAGATATCCTAGGCATTAGTGAGCTGAAATGGACTGATACTGGCCATTTAGAATCAGACAATCATATGTTCTACTATGGCAGGAATGAGAAATTGAAGAAGAATGATAGCATTGAATTCATTGTCAAAAATAACATATCAAAATCTATCCTGAAGTCCGATGCTGTCAGTGATATGATAATATCCATAAACCTACAAGGAAGACTACTTAATATGATTAGTAATAAAATTTATGCACCAGCCACTAAAGGCAAAGATGAAGAAATTGGAGATTTTTAATCAAATTCTGAAGCTGGAAAGTGACCAAACATGCAATCAAGATGTATTGATAATTACTGGTGATTGTAATGCAAAAGTTGGAATAAAAGAATCATTGGCAGTTGGAAAATATGGATTTGGTGATAGAAATGATGCTGGAGAATTCATGATAGAATTTTGCAAGACCAATGACTTATTTCTTGCAAGTACATTTATTCAACAACATAAACAGCAGCTATACAAGTGGACCTCACTAGATGGAATGAACAGGAATCAAATTGAGTACATTTGTGTGAAGAAGTGATGGAAAAAATCAATACCATCCATCAAAACAAGGCCAGAATCTGTCTGTGGAACAGACCATTAATTGCTCACATGCAAGTTCATATTGAAGAAAAGTAATACATGTCCATGAGCACCACAATATGAACCAGATTATATCCCACATGAATTTAGAAGCCATCTGAAGAAGAGATTTGAAGCACTGAACACCAATGACAAAAAGAGATGAGTTGTGGGATGACATCAAGAACATCATATATGAAGAAAGCAAATGGTCATTGAAAAGATGGGAGAGAAAGAAAAGATCAAAATGGATTTCAGAACAAATTCTGAAATGTGGTTTTGAACAGAGAGTAGTTAAGCAAATGGAAGAAATGATAAAATAAAAGAACTAAACAGAAGATTTCAAAGGGTAACTGAGAGACAAATTAAATTACTATAATGAAATGTACAAAGATCTGGATTTAGAAAACCAAAAGGGAATAATGTTGTTGTTGTTGTTATAAGCCGTCAAGTCAGACCCGACTCATGGCAACCCCTCCTTGAGTTTCTGAGGCAGTATCACTACAGAAGTAGATTGCCTCATCTTCCGAGGAGTGGCTGGTGGGTTTGAACCACCAGCTTTCTGGTTAGCGTCAAGTGCCTTAGGTACTATGCTATCAGAGCTCCCAAAAGAGAATAATAGGCTTGGGATTTCTCAAGCTGAAAGAACTGAAGAAGAAACTCAAGCCTTGAGTTGCAATATTGAAGTATTTTATGAGTGAAATATTAAATGATACAAGAAGCATCAAAAGAACATAGAAGGAATACAGTATCACTGGACCAAAAAAAAAAAAAGATAGAATTCAGCTACTTTGTGAGGTAGGCTTTGATCAAGGAACAATGGTATTAAAGGAAAAAGTTCAAGCTGCACTGAGGGAATTGGCAAAAAAAAAAAAAAGGCTCCAGGAATTCACAGAATACCCATTGAGATGTTTCAAGAAATATATCCAATGCGAGCGGCACTTACTCATTTATACCAAGAAATTTGGAAGATAGCTATTTGGCTAACCAACAGAAGAGATCCATATTTGTGTCCATTTCAAAGAAAACTGACCCAACAGAATGTGGAAATTATTAAACAATATCATTAATATCACACAAAAATAAAATTTTGCTGAAGGTAATGTAAAAATGATTGCATCAGTGTATTGGCAGGGAGCTGTCAGATTCAAGCTGGATTTAGAAGAGGACATGGAACTAGGGATATCATTGCTAATATCAGATAGATCTTGGCTGAAGGCAAAGAATACCAGAAAGATGTTTAACTGTGTTTCATTGATTAAGCAAAGACATTTGACTCTGTAGGTCATAACAAATTATATTATAATATTATAAAGGACAGAAATTCTGTAAAATTTAGTTGTGATCATAAAGAACCTGTACACAGAACAAGAGGCTGTCCTTCAACACTACAAGGGGATACTTTATGATTTAAAATCAGGAAGGGTGTACAACTGGATTTTATCCTTTCGCCATACTTATTGAATCTGTATGCTGAGCCTGACTATATGAAGAAGACCACAGAATAGGGACAACAGGGAAAGACTCACTAACAGGGTAGGGTGGGGCAGGGCACACAGGCTCCATCAGAGCACACAGCCTATAATGGAATTCCTGCCAGCCCAGAAGGTGTGTCAGAGTGAGAGATGGTCGCACTTCTGTTCACCAAGAAGTTGTGGGGTATATGAGTAACAAGGGGAATATCACACCTTTCCAGTCCTCAGTGTCCAGAACATCATAATGGCCCCCAACAAGTGGAACCTATTCTTGTTGTTGTTGTTGTTGTTATGTGCCATCGAGTCGGCCCCGACTCATAGCGACCCCTCCTTGGGTTTTCGAGGCAGTATCACTACGGAAGTAGGATTGCCCAACCTTCCTTCCGAGGAGTCGCTGGTGGGTCCCTGGAATCTGAGAGAACACTGTCCCTTTAAATATTCAAAATGGTCAAACTGCTTGTAAACATTCAAAATGGCTACATCCTCTGAATAGACAAAAGTCCACAGCTCAGCCCATCTCCCTCTTTGCTGCTTCTCCTTTCATTCACCAGCCACAAGTCCAGTCCTCTATGTAGTCCCTGTCTAGCAGAACATATTTTCAGGTTAATTCTTAGGTCATTACACCAATTGGAAACAGCCAAATTGTCCATGCCATCAGGATCATTTACAGTCTGCAACTCCGTATGTCTCCTTTTTCAGTGTTTTCATGCAGGATCTTCTACTAGTTGGAGTTTAGTCCACTTCTATATCCTTCCTTTCAAAGCTCAGGGCTCCAGTTTTATCTTCTGTATCTGTGTGAACAGAGTCTGTTTAGTTTGCCTGCCTATTCCACCATTTTACTGGAATGGATTGCTTATCTTCTTGATGCTGAGATGCTGATGTTTTCTATAAGTTTCATAGATAAATTCCTCCCCCACCCTACCCTGTTTTTCTAAGTTTCTAAGTTTTGATCTGTTCTAAAATTATTATTATTGTTTTCCTTCATCCTTTATTATTATTATTATTTTTTCTTATTCCTTCCCAGGTTCTAGTTTTCAATGTTTTCTCTTTTCCCTTTTCCTGGTTCCTATCATTTTCTTTCTTGTGGGTGTCCCCATTCCTTGTTTTTCTTTTTGCATTTTTCCCATTTTTTTCTTCATTATTCTCCTATTCCACCTCTTTTCTCTTATTCCCCCTCCCCAGATACTGCAGAGTTT
>NW_006921733.1:2335875-2344151 GCF_000298275.1 Orycteropus afer afer
AAGAAGAAGAAGAAGAAAAGGAAATGAAAATCTTGGGCAAATCACTCCAATGTACAATCACCAATTCAATATAAGTACAACAGTGTCACAGAGTCTGAGAGACAAAAGACCATCACAGTCCACAAAAAGACAAGAAAAAGCAGTAGAATAAAGGGAGAAAGATACAGACCCATAACATATCCCTGAGGAAGAAGTATCACTGGAAATCCTTGAGAGAGAATTCAAAATAATTATACTGAGATGCCTTCAATGGATTGGGAGGCAGATCAAGGAAAACACTGACAAAATTGAGGAAAACACTGACAAAACCCTAGAACAATGTCAGAAGAAAATACAAGAACAAAATGACAAAATAAATTAAAAGTTAGAAAGGATCCAAAATCTACAGATAGAAATCAAGAAGATTAATACTAAATTTTCAGAAATAGATAACACATTGAAAGGGCAAAGGAGTAGAATTGAATCAATGGAAGACAGAATTAATAAGATTGAAGATAAATACCTGAATACTTTTTGGAAAGGAATCAATCAGAAAAAAAGATCAAAACAAAATGAGGAAAGGTTAAGACATATGTGGGACACCATCAAAAGGAACAACCTACATGTAATTGAAATTCTAAAGCATGAAGAGAAAAAGAAAACCACTGAGAAATTGTCCAAGATTGATTGGAAGACAACTTTGCTGATATGGTGAAAGATGAAAATATATTCATTCAGGAAGCCCAATGAACCTCAAACAGGATAGACTCCAAAAGAAAATCACAAAGACCTATCATCATCAAACTTAATAAAACCAAAGACAAAGAAAGAATCTGATGAACAGGAAAAATGAAAAGTTACCTACAAAGTACAACCATAAAACTAAGCTCTGATTTCTCAGCAAACAATACAGGAGAGAAGGATGGTATATATAAAACCCTGAAAGAGAAAATTTTCCAACCAAGAATTATATACCTGGAAAAATTGTTCCTCAAATATGAGGTGAAATTAGGAGATTTCCACATAAGCAGAAACTAAAGGAAATTGTTAAAACCAGACCAACCTTACAAGAGATATTAAAGGGAGCCTTTGAACAGAGAATCAATACTAGCAAAACAACAACTGACCATTAATACAAATGGTGACATAAACCAGCAACCAACACAGTTATGAAAGTATTCAAAGTACAATAAGCTTACAAGATTGTAACAGGGAATCAGAGACACCAATAGGCAAATGAGGACAACTACAAACCAAAGGAGCGGAAAAATAGCATACTTACAGAACTTCTAAATGGTGAGGAATTCAAGAGAGGTGCAATGGACTGTTCTAAACTCGGAGAGAAAATTACAAATCACAGGGTAACCTCAAAGAAAAATGATAAACCTTCACATCACAATAAAACAGAGGACAAGCACCAATATTCAGCAAATACTAAAACAACAGCAAGGAAGGAAATAATAACACAATTCATAATCAAAATGAGCTCAGCACAGAAAATTATATGAAACAAAAAACAAGGAACACAGTAAAAAAATACATAATAAAATGACAACAATTGATACTTGTCGATAATTACACTGAATGTCAATGGATTAAATGCACCACCCAAGAGATAGAGAGTTGCAGACTGCATAAGAAAACAAACTAATCAATATGCTGTCTACAAGAGATACACTTTTGAGACAAGGACAAAAATAGAACAAAAATCAAAGGTTAGAAGATGATATATCAAGCAAATGGCAACAAAAAAAGAGCAGGAGTGGCATTATTAATTTCTGATAAAACTGACTTTAAGACAAAAACCACTATAAGAGACAAGGAAAGATATTATATAATGATTAAAGGACCAATTGAACAAGAAGCTATAACCATAAAAAATTTCTATAGCCCCAACAGAAAAGCCATAAAATACATAAATCAGACTTTAAAATAGTTGAAAAGGCAAATAGATTATTCCACAGTCACAGTAGGAGACTTTAATACACCACTTTCTTTGAAAGAAAGAACAACTGGACAGAAACTCAGCAAAGGTATAGAAGAACTAAACAATACAATCTACCAGCTTGACCTTATAGACATCTACAGAGCACTTCACTCAACAACAGCACAACACGCATTCTTTTCCAGTGCACATGGAACATTTGCCATTATAGACCATATTTTACGCCATAAAGCAAGCCTTAATAAATGTAAAAACATCCAAATACTGCAAAGCATCTTCTCAGATCACAGTGCTATCAAATTAGAAATCAACAATAGGAAGATCAAAAGAAAAAGAGCAAACACATGGAAATTGAACAACAGTTTCCTTAGGAATGACTGGGTAATAGAGGAATGAAAAAGGAAATTTAAATATCCCTTGAATCAAACAAGAATGAAAACACAACATACCAAAATCTTTGGGACACAGCAAAAGGAGTGATGAGAGGTCAGTTTATAGAAATAAATAAATGCATCAAAAAAGAAGAAAGAGCCAAAATCAACACTTTAAACCCACATATCCAACAACTATAAAAAAAATAGCAAGAAAAGTCTACAGTCACCAAAAGAAAGGAAATGATAAATATTTGTGCAGAAATTAATGAAACAGAAAATAGAAAGACAATAGGAAAAATCACCAAGATTAGAAGTTGGACTTTTGAAAAAATTAATAAAATTGGCAAACCACTGGGAAATTTAACAAAGGAAAAGTGGGAGAGAATACAAATTACAAGAATAAGAAACAAAATGGGTGGCATCACAAGAGAACCAACTGAAATAAAAAGGATAATATTAGGATGATGTGAAGAACTGTACTCCAACAAATTTGAAAATCTAGAAGAAATGAGCAGATTTCTAGAAACACACTAATTGCATAAACTAACACAGACTGATGTGGAAAAGTTGAACAGCTCCATAAGACAAAAAGAAATTGAACCAAAAAAAAGCCAACAAAAAAGTCCTGGCCCAGATTTCACTGGAGAATTCTACCAAATATTCAGAGAAGAATTGACACCAATCCTATTCAAACTATTTCAAAACATAGAAAATATGGAATCCTCCCTAATTCATTTTATGAAGCAAGCATGACCTTGCTACCAAGACCAGGCAAAGACATCAATAAAAATGAAAACTACAGACTGATATCCCTCACGAGCATAGATGCAAAAATCTTCAACACAATGCTAGCCAATAGACTCCAACAACATATCAAAAATATAAAAAAAAAAAAACATCCAAAAGGGGGATTCGTATCAGGTATGAAAGGATGGTTCAACATTAGAGAAACAATCAATGTGTAATCCACCACATAAATAAAACAAAGGAAAAGAACCACATGATCATATCAATTGATGCAGAAAAGGCATTTGATAAAATCCAACATCCATTCCTGATAATAACTCTCAGCAAAATAAGAATAGAAGGAACATTCCTCAACATAATAAAGGGCATATACACAAAACCAACAGCCAGCATTATCCTTAATGGAGAGAGCCTGAAACCTTGAATACAGGAACCAGACAAGGATGCCCTCTATCATGACTTCTATTCAACATTGTATTGGGAGTCCTAGCCAGAACAATAGGTGAAAAAGGGAGATCAAAGGCATCCATATTGGTAAGGAAAGAGTCAAACTATCCCTACTGGCTGATGATATGATCCTATATCTAGAACCCAAGAGACTCAGTGAAAAAACTACTGGAATTAATTGAGAGATTTAGCATCATGGCAGAATACAGGGTTAACATTCAAAAATTACTTGGAGTCCTCTATACCAGCAAAGAGATTGCTGAAAAAGAAATAAGGAAATCAATACTATTTAAAACAGCTACCAAAACAATAAAATACTTGGGAATAAATCTTACCAGGGACACAAAAGACTTGTACAAAGAAAAGTACAAAAGACTATTTCAAGAAACCGTAAGAAATCTACATAAATGGAAGAACATACAATGCTTGTGGATAGGTAGATTGAACATTATGAAAATGTCCATTCTACCCAAAGCAATCTATACATTCAATGCAATCCCAATCCAGATCCCATCAACATTCTTTAAGGATATGAAAAAAAAAAAAACAATCACTAATGTTATATGGAAAGGAAAGGGACTTCATATAAGCAAGTATAATTGAAGAAGAAGAACAAAGTACGAGGTCTCACACTCCTGGGTCTTAAAACTTACTATACAGCCACAGTAGTCAAAGCTGCCCAGTATTGGTACAACAGACCCATGGACCAATGAAATAGAATTGAGAACTTATGGCATAAGTAGACTATCAAGCATAACCCAAAATGCACAAACAGTGGAAGATAACCTAGAAGAATGGAGCGTTCTAAAATTAAATTTGTATATGCTTTCAAAGGCTTCTCTAAAAGAGTTAAAAGAGAACCTACAGATTGGGGAAAAAATACATACATATGTTTGGCAAATACATATCTGACAAGGGATTTATCTCTAAAATTTATGGAAAACTCCAACACCTCAACAACAAAAAGACAAATTATCCAATTGAAAAATGGGCAGAAGACATTAATAGACACTTCACCAAAGAGGATATTCAGATAGCCAAAAATACATGAAGAAATGCTCATGATCATTAGCCATTAGAGAGATGCAAATCAAAACAACAATGAGATATCATCTTGCCCCAGTACTAGTATCAAAGTTGAACAAGACAGAAAATAATAAATGCTGGCAAGGATGTAGAGAGATTGAGTCTCTCATACACTGCTAGTAGAATTGTCAAATGATACAACCACTGTGGAAAGCTGTATGGCAATTCCTTAAAAAGTTAAAATTACAAATGCCTTTTGACCCAGCAATTCCATTATGAGGTATACATCTTAAATAAGTGAGATCTAGGACAAGAACAGATATATGCACACCCATGTTCATCGCAGCAGTATTTACAATAGCCAAAAGCTGGAAACAATCTAGGTGCTATTCGACAGAAGAATGGATAATCAAACTGTGGTACACACACACAATGGAATAGTATACAACCCTAAAGAATAATATAGAATCTGCAAAACACTGCATAATGTGGATGAACTTGGAGGACATTATTCTGAGTGAAATAAGTCAATCAGAGAAGGAAAAATATTGTATTAGTCCATTACTGTAAAAAGTCAAGGAAAGGTTTATGTATGGAAGGAAATTTTCTTTGTTGATTATCAGAGGTCGGAGGGAAGGAGAGGGAACAGTGTTAGACAAGTAGAGATGAGTATTGACTTGGAAGAAAAGAAGGGCAATGTGCCAAATATGAGTGATCAACATGGTGACATTGAGGAAGATAAAGATATAGACAGGTGCATGGAAGGTAAAGAAAACAAAGATGAATCCTTATGCATATACAGTTCTGCATTGTCAGTTTAGGAAAACATTGATATACAGGTGAATAGATGAACTATTAGGTATGTCTATGCAGGGGTGAGTGTGCCCATCACCATGTGCAGGGTTGGCAGACAATGTTTCTACAAGTGCATTTGTAAAGGGGCAAAGTTGTAGTCACTCCTTGGTCACAACCAGCTACCCACAGGGAGTGAGTAGTCGGACCTGTGGGCTCAGGACCATGGTCGCAGAGGACATAAAACTCAATTGACATAAAGTATTACACAAAATCTTTCTTTTACATCCTACTTTGGTGAGTAGCACCTGGGATCTTAAAAGCTTGCAAGTGGCCATTTAGAAACAACAATGGGTCTCTCCTCATCCAGAACAAAGAAATATGAAGAAAAGCAAAGACACATGGAAATAATTCATCCAAGTAACTGGTCCACCCTACTTTCTTCAGCCTATACAGCTATGAGATCTGAAGAACTAGATGGTGCCCGGCTACCACTGTCAATCACTCGTTGTTGTTGTTGTTATGTGCTGTCGAGTCAAACCTGACTCATAGCGACCCCTCCTTGGGTTTCCGAGGCAGTATCACTATGGAAGTAGGATTGCCCAACCTTCCTTCCGAGGAGTGGCTTGTGGGTTTGAACCGCCAGTCGTCTGGTGAGCAGGCAAGTGTCTTAGCCACTATGCTACCAGAGCTCCCACTCAGAGAGGGGATATATGTAGGAGAAATGAATAGAGTGGAAGAAAAATATGGAACAAACCTCGAAGTCACACCAACACACACACACAATGTTTGCTGGTCTGATAGAGCCTGGTGGAACTCATGAATCTATGGCCCCTAGCTGCCCTTCAGTCCTGGATTTGAACCCTCTCCTGTGACTTCCAGCCAAACAAAAGACAGGCATATGAACTGAACATTTACATTAGGTAGATAACACTCCTTGGAGAGATTAATCATGGGAAAATAGAAGGGCTGTGTATGCACAGGGAGGGAGTTTGGGGGCAGGAGTACAGGTGAGGGAAGGACATAGGGAAGAGGTAACTATGGGGAGGAAGTGGGAGGAGAGCTGTTGCATTGTGGGAAATTGCAGTCAGTGTCATGAGACAAAGTGTATGTGAGCTGCTGTATGGAAAATGAATTTTCTTGGTAAACTTTCACCTAAATTACAATAAAAAGTAAAAAAAATATCCAATTAAAAAATGTGCAGAGCATATGAAGAGACATTTCAGCAAAGAAGATATTCTATGCCAACAAACATAATGGTGATCATTAGCCATTAGAGAGGTACAAGTCAAAAAAAAAAAAAATGAGATATCATCATCTCATTCCAGCCATAATAACAATGTTCAATAAGACAGAAAACAACACATGCTGGCAAGGATGTTGAGAAACTGGAACTCTCACACACTGCTGGCAGAACTGTAAAATGGTACAAGCACATTGGAAATTGGTATGCACTTCCTTAACAAGTTAGAAATAGAAATACCATTGGATCAAGCAATCCCACTACTAGGTATATATCCTAAAGGACTGAGAGCTGTGGCATCAATAGATATATGTACATCCATGTTCATCACTGTTCACAATAGCAAAGTGATGGAAATTAGCTAAATACTCATCAATGGATGAACAGATAACCAACCTATGGTACATGCACACAGTAGAATTCTATGCAACATTAAAGAATAATGAAGAATCTGAAATACCTCATAATGTGGATGAGTTTCAAGGACATTACACTGAGTGAAACAAGGCCATCATAGAAGAAAAATATTGTATGAGTCCACAGTTATGAAAATTCAGGGAAAAATTTACATACTGAAGAAAATTTTCTTTTAGTTACCAGGGATGGGAGGGGAGGGGTATGCATAACTGTATGTAGATATAATACATATACATATATAAATATAAATATAAATATAAATATATACACACACACACACACACACACACAAATATATATGTATAATGGAGCTAACAGAAGGCAAAGTTATGATAACTTCTTTGCCACAACCAAACACATTGAGAGAGTGAGTCGCTGAGCCTGCAGGATCTGGGCCATGGTCGGTGGAGGGGGGGACATAAAGCTCATTTGGCATAACATAGTTTTCAAAAACATTGTTGTAATCCTACTTTGGAGATTGCTAATGGGGCCTTAATAGCTTTGAGTGACCAGCTATGATATAACTATTGGTCTCTCCTCATCTAGAACAAAGTAGAGTGAGGGAAATCAAGACACATAGAAACAATTAGCTCAAAGGACTAGTGAACAACGGGAACCTAAACATCCATGACCCTGAGATCAGAACCAGATGGTGTCCACCTACCACTGCCAACCAGTCAGAAGGAGACCAAATTGGAGATCCTGGACAGAGTGGGAAAAAAAATGTGAAACAAAACTCAAAAGTATTAAAAAAAAAAAAAAGCCCAGGCTTAGTGGTCTGAAACAGACTGGAGAAACCGCTAAGACTATAACCCCTATCTAGCCACTCTTTGGGCTTGGAATTGAACTCACTCTCATGGTTTAATTTTCAGCCAAACAATAGACAGATCTAGGAAGTGAAAAAATTATACCAGAGGGCTGTGCTCCTTAGAACAATCAACCAGGGAAGATCAGAAGGGCAGTATTTGTGCAGGGTGATACCTTAGAATGAAGGAATGAATAGGAAAAAAAGGACACTGGGATGGAGGGAGTAGGAAGTGAGCTGTTACATTGTGGGTATCACAGACCATGTCATGAAACAAAATGTGCATGAACTGTTGAATGGAAAACGAATTTGATCTGTAAACTTCCTCCCCAATCACAATAAAAAAAGTTAAAAAAAATACAAAATAAATTAGATTCTAAACCAGTATAGATTAGACCATCTTCTGTAACTCCAAATTATTAATGCATGTTTTCATTAAAACAGTGCTGCTATTCTCACTTACGAATAGTAAATCCTATCCAGATAAATAAATGCCACATA
>NW_006921733.1:2348646-2351892 GCF_000298275.1 Orycteropus afer afer
TCCTAATTGAGTTCCTTATAATAATTGATATTATAAAACTTATTTTATATTGCTAGCAAATATTAACTTGATCATACTGCTGCTGACTTCCACCTTAAAGCTTCTTTTTGTGTATATGTTGTAAATGTATCCGTCTGACAGTGTGTATAAGAATCTACCACCATACCACTGTTAACATTACCATGGACAATTTCTAGGACACTTCTCACTACTAGCTTCATCTTCTGGGTCTTTCTCATGCTCTTGATTGTGTCTGTTGTACATTTTTCAAAATATATTGCCTGAATGTCTCAGGTTCATGTGGCTCAAGTTAATACTGACTTCCTCCAGAAGGTTCCACTCATTTCTTCCAATTGGAATGGTCTCCAGTTCTGAGTTCCCTCTGCATATTGTGAATACATGTTTCTCAGTCAACTGTTAGAATATTTATAGTATACACTATCTGGCTGTGTCTCACAGAACAATGGTGTGTCATGGTCTCTATTTTGTCCCCAGCTCCTGACAAACTCACTGAGGCCTTAACTAGTTTTCTTCCATGAGCTGACTAGCACCTTGGAAATGATCAGCCTGGAAAGGGTGAACCCTAAAAGAAATGGAAATAGGCATGATTAGCTCCCACAGATCAGTTTTTCTACCAGAAGTACCAGACTTCTTCCTAATATTCTTACCTAAATTTCATCTAATTCCAGAAATGTATTAATTGAGAGTTAAGGTTTTATACTAGTTTCATTAAGTGAAATGTATGAACTCTCTTTCAGAATTTAACTTTTTTATGTCTATAAAATGTTTATAAATAGCACTTTTCTTCCCAGCAGTATTGGAAGCCACATGTCCAGAACTTAACACCACAAGGGGCTTTGTAAAATATAAAAACACACTTTTAAATCATGACAGAGTGAGCAAGATAGAAGAATAAACAGAATTCTAATAAGTATATTTGTGCTGGAGCAGGTGTAGACCTGAGGGTATTTGCTGATTTGTGCTGGTCTTGATGAGGGTGGTGGTCCAGGCAAGAAGGGAGCAGGAGTGAAGCCAGAGCCTATAGCAGCAGGCTGAGGCTGTCAAAGACTCCATTAAAGCTGGGCCCTACAGGGTGAAAGACTCCACTGGTGAACTCACTGAAAAATGTCTCCCAAAAAAGAGATTTTCTTTTCAGCCTCTGCTGTAAAAGAACAGAAAAGTGAAAAGTGTTCCTCCTGAGAAAGCATTCAAAAGTTGTGTGAAAAGAAAACTATGGCAAGAATTCACACTCCCCTTGTAGACCTTGATTCCTAGGCTAAAACTTTAAAGAGATAAAGGCACCAACTCCTCCCACAAGACAATTGCATAGATAGTTGATCATCTCCATGTCCTCACAGCTACTTGAAAAAAAAGAAAATCATAATAGTACAAAGTAGTGGAACTGATGGAATCTAGGCTCTAGCAATCACTCCAAGAACTGGAGTGCCTGAATGAAGGTAGAAGGTGAAGCAAGATTACAAAGTAGAAAAATCTTTCTCTTCATGGTTTATAACAGTTCCATCTGCCCTCTCCCCATCCAAGCAAGGGACACAGGCACAGCCAGTGATAGGATGAACTGCACTGAGAAACAGAAGTGGAATTTTGGCTTCCTCATGCTAGAATAACAACAGAGGAACTTAAATTTGCAGGTGATCAGAGACCTCAAATTCTTAATATTTTTCTTAATGCATCCTGAAGATGAACCAACAGGGAGAAAATAACCGTCCCCCCAATCCTACAAGGTGGGAAAATCTGTCCAGTGCTCATAGAATCTTTTCTGCCCTGCTCCCTTCCAAGCCAGGAACCAAAAACATAGTAGGAAGCTAGCTGAGTGGCTCTGAGGAACACAAATAAGATAGGCTTTTTAAGAATAAGAAAAAAAAAAATGTAAATGATCTCGTATTTAACTGATGGTTCAATTTTCCAAAGACCAAATATCTCTCTAGGGTAAGCCAGGAAAACATAATCAAAGGATGAAAATAGTCCCCACCAATTTTACAAGGCAGGGAAATTTTTATTTTCAGCCTTTTCTCTCCCACCTTCATTGAAGATAGAGTGGTAAGCATAGGAAACAATATACAAAGTGCCAGGAGTGGGGACATCTCACAGAAAAAGGGAGAGAGCACAAGTACCCAGAACTGTTTAGTCAGTGTTGGAAAATTTAAGGGCAAGAGTATCATTTAGTAGATTTGGGGGGAAAGGGGAGGAAATCAGAGGAAAGAAAAATATAGCCACAAAAAATTGGGATAGAGAAGATTCTAAATCCTAGAAATACAACAGAATAGATCCTATTGGCAAAATATTGAACAGTGAAGGAAACATCAAAAGAACATGGAAGGAATACACAGAGTCACTCTACCAAAAAGAATCAGTCAATGTTCATCCATTTCAGGAGGTGGCATATGATCAAGAACCAATAAGAAGAAATCAAAGCAGCAGTGAAGTAATTGGCAAAAAACAAGGCTTCAGGAATTGATGGAATACCCATTGGGATATTTCAACAAATGGATACCACACTGGAGGCATTCACTTGGCTATGCGAGGAGATTTGGAAGATAGCTACCTGGCCACTGACTGGGGAGTTCCATATTTTTGTGCCCATTTCAAAGAAAGGTGATCCCACAGAATGTGGAAATTATCGACCAATATCATTAATATCACACATAAGTAAAATCTTACTAGAGATAATTCAAAAATGGCTGCAGTAGTATATTGATAGAGGACTTCCAGCAATGCAAGATAGTTTCAGAAGAGAGTGTGGAATGAAGGATATCATTGCTGATGTCAGATGGATCTTGGCTGAAAGCAAGGAATACCAGAAAGATGTTTACTTGTGTTTTACTGACTATACAAAAGCATCTGGTTTTGTGGATCATAACAAATTATGGATAACATTGAGAAGAATGGGCATTCTAGAACACTTAATTGTACTCAAGAGCAACCTGTCCACAGACCTGGAGGCTGTCATTAGAACAGAACAAAGGGATACTGCATGGTTTAAATTCAGGGGGGAATGTGTCAGGATTGTATCCTTTAATCATAATTATTCAATTTGTATGCTGAGCAAATAATCCAAGAAGCTGGACTATATGAAGCAGAACTTGGCATCAGGACTGGAGGAAGACTCATTAACAACCTGTGACATGCAGATAACACAACTTTGCTTGCTGAAAGTGAGGATGACTTGAAGTACTTACTGATGAAGATTGAAGACTATATATATATATATATAAATATATATATATA
>NW_006921733.1:2358477-2366951 GCF_000298275.1 Orycteropus afer afer
TGCTGTATGAAAAGTGAATTTACTCTGTAAATCTTCACCCAAATCCTAATAAAAAAAAAAAGGGAAGGCTCTTAACAAGATGGATTGACACAGTGGCTGCAATGATGGACTCAGGTATGGCAAAGATCATGAGGCTGGCACAAGATCTGGAGGTTTTTTGTCCTGTTGTACATAAGGTCACTATGAGTTGGAGATGAGTTGACAGCACCTAACAACAACAACAGAAATACCACAATAAAATACAAATCCCTTGGGTCCAACAAACAATTATAAGGTATACAAGAACACAAGAGAAAATGGTCCAATTGACAGAAAATAATGGTGAAGTGGAAATCAGTCATACAGTGGTCAGGATAATGGAAAAAATAGTGGACCTCCAGAGACCACTGTTAAATATACTTAAAGAAAGTAAAGAACACAGAGAAAACTAATTAATGGAGATTAAGAAAAAGAATGATAAATGAAATAAGGAGAAAAAGGAAGAAAAAAAAAAGAATCCGAAGAGTAATATCAAACTGAAGAGTAAAATAACTGATTTGGAAAATGCAAGAGAATAATTAATCATTAGATTTAAGCAGATAGAAGACAGAATAAGCCAACTGGAAAACAAGGTAACTGAACTTATCATATCTCAAGAGAAACAAGAGAAAAGAACAAAGAAAAATTTAAAATAAATAAATAAATAAGCTAAATAGAATTGTGGTAATTAAGTAATTAAGAAATCCAACATTAGAATGTTGAGAATTTGAAAACAAATGGATTGGAAGAAAAAGAAATAATTTCTGAGAGTTAATGACAAAGAATTTCCTAGTCCTGGGAATTGAGCTTACAATTCCGGGAAGTTCAGAGAACCATAAGCAAAAGGAATACAAAAAATGTGTTCACCAAGACACACTGTAATAAAATTCCTGAAAAGCAAAGGCAGGGAGAAAATTCTGAAAACAGCAAAAGAAAAGTACAGTATAACATATATGGGGTCCCTGATATGAATCACTGTGGAAGTTGGAAGATGGCTTCATACCTATGTCCTCCATGTTTAAGTTACAAACTTAATCCCTTAGTAACTAGGTAAAGCAGATAGAGATAATGATACTAGAGTTGTGAGTTAGGAGAAGATAAAGTATCAGATTTAGTGAAAGCACAGAGAAAGAGCAGATTAAGCAACTGCGGAAAATAAACGAACCTGCCTAGCTGACAGAAAGGTACAGAACTCATTAGAAATACAAAAGAGGTCAGCAGAGGGAAGGTCATAAATATAAAAATTGAAATCATAAAGTTCTTCAAAGAAAATAGAGAGGCAATGTTATTGAGCTTAGATTTTATTCTGAATTACCATATTTAATAATGAAAGGATGAAAATCAAAATGTAAAATAAATAAATGGGACATCATAATAATTAAATACTTTTTAACATCAAAAGACTTTACCAAAAAAGTGAATAAGCTACACACTGGGAGAATATCTTCAGAAATCATATATCTGCTAAGAATCTAATAACCAAAATATACATAAAACTTCAACACATAAACAACAACAACAAAAGTAACCCAATGAAAAAGTGGGCAAAGGACCTGAACGGACATTTCATCAAAGATATGCAAATGCCCAAAAAAACACATACATTACATGTTCAATGTCTTTAGTCTTTATTAAAAAAAAAAAAAAAAAAACACTCACTGCTGTTGAGTTGATTTGGATCATAGCAACCCCTCCTGGGGTTTCCGAGGAATCACAATGAGATATTATCTCAGTCCAACTAGAATGGCTAAGTTGAAAACAAAATGGAAAATAGCCAATGTTGATGAGGATGTGGGAAAATTGGAATCCTTATGCATAGATGGTAGTAATGGCAAAATGGTACAGCCATTATAGAAAACAGTGTGGCTTCCCCCCCAAAAAATACAAAACAAAACAGAACAATAACAACAACAAAACTAAAAGTAGAACTACCATATAAACCAGCAATTCCACTGCTATGAATATAAGGAATATACCTAAGGGATCTGAAAGCAGCAATGCAAATAGACATATGTGCACCAATGCTCACTGCAGCACAATAGCCAAAAAGTGGAAACAAGCTAAATGACCAACAAAAGAAAGACAGATAAATAATATGTGATACATACATGCAATGGATACTACTCTTTCAAAGAAAAAGAAAATGAAGTAATGATGTATTATATACGTTGAGGGTATGAGGTTGAGTGAAATAAATGAATTAAAAAAGGGCACATATTTTATGACCTCACTTATCTAAAAAGAAAAAAAAACACACACGTGTATAGAGACCAAAGTTTATTAGTGTTCACCAGGTTCAATAAGGTGGGGGAATGGAGGAATTATTGCTTAGGAGTCACTGAGTTTCTGGTCATGGTGATGCAGAATTTGCACTGATTAAGGGTGGTGGTGTAGTGTCTAAGACATTTGACTGCTATCCACTAGGCTAGTGGTTCAAATCCACCAACCACTCTTTGGAAGGAAGACTGGGCAATCTACTTCCGTAGAGATACTGTTTGGAAACCCAAGGAGTCACTGAGTTTAATCCACTCAATGGCAGTGAGTTTAATGGCTGCCCAGGCAGCTAGGGTAAATAATGTTGCTAAATTGTACACCTGTAATAAATTGAACTGACTGACAAATAACTGACAAATACTATATATATATATATATATATATATATATATAACAGAAGCAACAACAACAACAAAGAAGAGCAGCTGCTGAAGCTGCTTACGTGCAACAAAAATATCCTAATGGCATTTGATTTTTAGTTTGGAGATTTAGGGTCATGTTCTAATGAGACATTCTAGTTAATTGGCCTAACTAGAATGTCTCATTAGAACATGGGCAATCCTACTTCCGTAGTGATACTGCCTCGGAAACCCAAGGAGGGGTCGCTATGAGTTGGGGCCGACTCGACGGCACATAACAACAACAACAACAACAAAGAAGAGCAGCTGCTGAAGCTGCTTACGTGCAACAAAAATATCCTAATGGCATTTGATTTTTAGTTTGGAGATTTAGGGTCATGTTCTAATGAGACATTCTAGTTAATTGGCCTAACTAGAATGTCTCATTAGAACATGGGCAATCCTACTTCCGTAGTGATACTGCCTCGGAAACCCAAGGAGGGGTCGCTATGAGTTGGGGCCGACTCGACAGCACATAACAACAACAACAACAACAGTTAATTGGCCTAACATTAGCTTTAGTACCTACATTCTAACTCGCAATTAATGCTGTATCCAGGACCTTTAAAGCTTCCAACCAGTCACCCACCCAACATATAACAAGTTGTCTCTATTTGCTTGGAGCAACAAAGGAAAAAGATGAATCAGAAATAAGAGGAAATGGAATTTTTGGCTAATTGCTTCCATGAACAATTGTATCTTTTACAATGAGACCAAAAGAACTGGATTGTGCCCTGTTACTATTACTTAATGTTTTTAACAGAGTTTCTATAGAGAAATTTTGATCAAAATGGAAACATTACAGAGCAGAATTTCAAATTCTCACAATCCAGAATTTCTGGAGTCATTGTGATTGTATGAACTCTGAAACTATTGCCTATTCTTTAACCCTGAAACCATAAACCATAAACCAAAAATATCCCTGGAAGTCTTCTTAAAATTAAAGAACAATCTAGCTTAACTAGTAAAAACTGTCAGCCATGAACATTGTGCTCTCTTAAATAACTACCTGTGCGGGATCAAGTTGATAATAAAAACTAGAAAAGTTAAATATGAAGTGTAAGGAGAAGTTTTGTCAATAAGGAAAAAAATTAGATAAGGAGGTAAGAATGGCAGTACAAGTTGAAGAAAATAATCAATATCACTGCATTGTGCATGTAGAAATTTTACAATTGGTGCAATTTTATTTTGTATATTCTCAACAGCAATAATAAAAGGGAAAGAGATAAAGATACCAGGCAGTGGTCTGGCAAGCCCTCTTTAGAATGAGCTACCTTAAAACCTGAAATATTCCCCAAAAAAGTTCTGGGGAGTGTGAGTTCAAACGAAAAATAAATGACTGTGTTGATAAGTAAACAAGGTACCATGAGGCAGAGTAAAGAGATATAATCAATTGTACAACTGTTCTTACAAAGACTGCAGTTATTGGAAAGATCAATAATATCGAAAATTGATGAAAAAATAAAAAGCTGTCAAAATTACATAAGATATTAGAAAACATAATATGAATGTCTAATAATTGAATGTCTAATGGTGCAAAATAATCATTGATATTACAAATTCAGATGAGTTAACAGCCCATCAAATCAATGGAAGATCAATAAAGCCAAATTAGATTTGGCTCAATAAAATGGAAAAGAGTTAAATGGATAGATTACTAGAAAATATATTCATATATATACACACCCACTCCTCACTTATCTCATTACCTGATATTTCACATTGATGACAATAGTTAAAAAAATATATTATCTAAATTTTTTTTTTTTTAAGTGTATGTCTAGTAGTTATCCACACCAAGGTGCTAGGTTAGAGTAATGCTGGCTGGCTGTGTTTTTTAAGGTTATGTGTCAACTTAGCTGGGCTATGATTCTCAGTGGTTTGGCACTTAAGTAATGATGCAATTTGACAATTATAAAATGATGCAATTTGGCAGTTACATAATGATGCAACCGTCCTCCACTTTGCAGATTCATGTGGGTATCCTCCATTTTTGCCTAACACCATTTTTTGCATAATAACCTGGTATTTGAAAAATAACCAGGTCAGTAAGTGAGGAGTGGCTGCATATTTACACAAATTGATGTACAAAGAACTAGACAATTTGAATGGCCCTATAACTCATATAGTGATTATATAAATAGAAAATGGCCAGCCAAAATGTGTCTATAGGCATGTTTACCAGCCATTCAGAAACTGCAGTTATCCACATACAAGACATTGAATATTGGTGTTAGCAACAAATAAAATAGCATTTTTGTATGTATTATTTAAAGGTTGGATTCAACAAATCACAGTGTTCTCTGCATTGACCCCCATCTAAGATCAGTAAAATATTGTCTTCTGTCTTGTTTTTTTTCTAAATATAAATAAATTGTAAAGTATGTTCATCTCCTTATTTCATTTTTGTCTTTTCACTATAATGTCCAAAACCTTCTGCATAAGATTTTATCAAGCTTTTTTGTCACATCCTAAATACAATTATATAGACAGTCAATAGTGTTAATTGGACTCTTATGAATCATACTTAAGAAATTACAATTAATACATTTAAAAGGAATCACCACGAGTTAAACAGACACATTTATATATTGATATTTACTTATCTTTACTCAATAAGTAAATAAATTTGGCATTTGATGTATCTTTTAAACTGTATTTTTGTACTTAGCATTAAGGTGTTGTCTTTAAGAATTTGAAAATGATTACGTATTAGCTATGATATCAAACTGCTGGTGGGATTGTAAAATGGTACAACCATTGTGGCAAACGGTATAGCATTTCCTTAAAAAAACTGAAAATAGAAGTACCATTTGACCCAGCAATTCCATTACTAGGAATATATCCTAAAGAGGTGAGAGATAGAGCACAAACAGACATATGTACACCTATGTTTATCGCAGCACAATTCACCATAGCAAAGAGATGGAAACAACCTAAATGTCCATCAGCGGATGAGTGGATAACCAAATTATGGTATATCCACACAATGGAATACTATGCCACATTAAATAACAATGAGGGATACACGAATCATCTCACAACGTGGATGAACCTGGAGGACGTTGTTGTTGTTATGTGCCGTCAAGTCGGACCTGACTCATAGCGACCCCTCCCCGTGTTTCTGAGGCAGTATCACTATGGAAGTAGATTGCCCCATCTTCCTTCCGAGGAGCGGCTGGTGGATTTCAACTGCCAGCCTTCTGGTTAGTAGTCAAGTGCCTTAGGCACTAAGCTACCAGAGCTCCTTAGAGGACATTATGCTGGTGAAATAAGTCAGTCGCAGAAGGACAAGTACTGTATGAGCCCATTACTGTCAAAAAGACAGAGAAGGGTTTGCTTGAGAAAGAGGACTCACCTAGTAGGTTACCGGGATGGGCAGGGAAGGTGAGGGATTAATTTCGAGCTAGTTGGGGCATACATGCTGACATGGGTAGGGGAAGGGATATACGGGAAGCATATATGACCACCATAATAACATTGGGAAATGAGAGGGCACTGAATTGTGGACATAAGAGATAGACAACAGATGCTAATACCAACCAATGTGTCCACAATGCCACATTGCCATTAACACCGAACACTAGGCTATACATATAAACACATAAACACCTGATATGATCAGAAGGGGGTCAGTGAACAGAGGTATACTCTAGACCAAGGATAGATTCAGCTGAGGCTAATCTTGGGTAGACACAAGTGATAAAAATGATACAAAGTGATACAAAATACCTGCAGTCCTTACAGAAACAATAGAAGACAGGCACAGAGTAATCTCTCACAGGCATCCAGACACTATGGGAGAGAGATCCAATAGATCTACCATCTCAGGACCATAGGACTGGGGGGCACCAGACACAATTGGCACAACAAAATACTGAAAGTGTTGCTCTACATCCTACATTGGTGAGTAGTGACTGGGGTCTTAAAGCTTTCAAGCAGCCATCTAAGATGCAGCTTCTAGTCTCCTAGCAGCAGAAATGAAGAAGAACACACACAAAAAGGGGGGGGGGGCATTTAAAAGCAATCAGCCCTAGGACATGATGGCCCTTGAGACCAGAAAAACTAGATGGTGCCTGGCTACAAATGCCAACCACTCAGGAAAGGATCAAATCTGGAGATCATGGATAGAGTGGGAGGGAAAACGTGGAAAAAAATCCAAAAACTCAATAATGACCAGAATTACTGGTCAGATGAAATCTTGTGAGACTCCTAATACTATGGCCCTGGAATACATTCTGCACCTGGAATAAAACTCACCCCCAAGGGTGAGCTCTCAGCCCAATAGTTAACAAGATGTACATGCAGACCACTCCACCCAGGATGATGCACCCACATACTCTATGGTAATACATCCCTTAGAGCAATAGACCATGGGACATCAGAGCACCAACATTCAAACAGAAAATGCAGGACAAATAGGAATGCATAAATATGAGGGGCACAGGGGAAGGGTTATAAGGTAGGGAGGGGAGGAGACTGAGTTAGGGTTGGACATGGCAAATGGGGAATGAAACTAAATGTACACATTACGTTGAATATAAAACAAGCTCTTAAAATAAAAATAAAAAAGCAAAATATTGGAAGATAAAATGTTGTGGAAAATTACATTTCACAAGCACTCAATAAGACAAATGTAAATATATTTAAAGAAAAAAAATGATCTTTCTATTTAGAGGACAAATCACCTTGCTTTAAGATGATGTTAAATCTAAATATACTCCAAAGGAATTTTGTATACTTCCAAATAGCATGCACAACTCATTAGTGTAAGGCTCCTTATGGCATTATGGGTCTACAGAATAATGAATAGTTAGGTTGCACATAGTATTATTTACCTACTTGATAACACAGTTCCTATGTGACAAATTCTAGAATGAAAACCCCTGGTTGGCCAACACCAAAACTCTCATCAGTTTTATCTGGTTGAACAGTGCAGCTGTAAACAATCCCATCACTCTATTCCAGACCCCAGATCCCCACTGAGCACTCCTTCACAGCATATACACCACAGGTACTCACAGCTGGAGAAAATCAGTGGGCATGAGTGCTCATCCATGGGGAAGTTGTGCAGCTGGAGCTGGCATTCTGCGTTGATGGTGAGCCTATGGAAAAGCCAAGCATCATCATCGTTGTCATCAACAACTCCCCAGCTAAGCCCATAAGCCAGGTCATGGGGTTGTAATTGTTCCACGAGGGGACCTGGAAGGCATAGCATGGAAGTAATGGACCATCAGCAGTGGCCATGTTCATTCAGCCATGTACTCAGATGTTTTCATGTTGTGCTATTTTGTTTTACTTTTAACTAGCAGTAGCAGAGAGCATTCCTATTAGTAATATCCCAAGCTGCATCTAGAAATACAAGTCAAGGCAGAGAAGAGACAAAACCAACTGCTGTTTTTCACTAGTTTTTTTTTTTTTTTCAATTTGTTTGACTGAATTAAATATATTTTTTTCCATTGTGAACCTAGGATAATTGCCTAAATAGGTCTAACACAAAATTAACTGACTAATAGAAGGTGTATCATATTTGGACTGCTCTCTTTTTAACAAGGCAGGTAGTGGTCAATAACTGTGTGCATTAAGTTGCTCCAAAGCAGGTAACCTTGAATTTTGGAGTTTATATAAAGCAGCCCCAGGGACAACTCAGGGACGCCCAAAGCAGCAGGCCAGAAGAGCAGGAGAAAGGGGATTAAAAGCCAGGAAGCAAAACAGAGGTACAGTCAGCCACAGGGACCCAGGTGGGGGTGATACGAGAGGTCTCCAACAGCAAGACAAACTTGT
>NW_006921733.1:2369803-2372490 GCF_000298275.1 Orycteropus afer afer
ATCTAAATTGGCAATAGAAACTGGCGGAGACTGGGTGACCCTCCTCCCCTTTGCGCTATACCGGGCTAGGAACACCCCGTATACTCTAAATCTGACCCCATTTGAAATAATGTATGGGACGCCACCCCCTATTATTTCCAGCCTGGAAAAATGTCCCAGTGACTTGTCAAACGATTTAATCTTGGAAATGAAGACTCTCCAAGTAATTCAAAGGGAATTATGGCCCAAACTTCAGGCCATATATGAAGGTCCTCTTAGTGAGCAGGGGATTGTCCATGAGTTTGAGCCAGGGGATTGGGTATGGGTAAAAAGACACCAGAAAAAGACACTGCAATCAAAATGGAGGGGACCTTATGTTGTCATTCTTGTGACCCCCACTGCTGTTAAGGTAGACAGAGTCAGCGCCTGGATACACGACTCCCATATCAGGAGAGCCAACCAGACGGAACAGCTGTCTGCATGAGCAAATTGGAAGGCATACTCTGATCCTGAAAACCCATGGGAAGTCAAGTTAACGCAGCACCATGGAGATTAGAGTCCTTCTCACCCCCACCCTAAGCTTCTACCACCTCGCAATAAGTATTGCGGCTCACTGACCCTATAAAGTTACATGGCGAATCCGCAACGGACTAGCCCATGAGACTTTGAACTCCACCACCCATACCATCCCCCTTAATGTCTGGTGGCCTGATTTATTTTTCTCTCTAGTGACACTTACTGGCTGTTCTTGGGATGAAGGTTTTATCCGTAAGATGGGTTTTTTTGCATGCCCTGGGTACAAGATAAATGTTCAGCAATGCAGGGGGCTCAATTGGTATTACTGCAAAAATTGGAGTTGCGTGACTTCTAATGATGGGGAATGGAAGTGGCATGTAAAAACCCAGGACTATGTAACATTCTCCTTTGCCGAGCCCAGGTATGCTTTTGCGTTATGAAAGCGTAAGAAATGTGATTGGATAAAAGCCTCATTCACTGAACAAGGAAAGAAAGAATTAGCTAAGTGGAAATCTGGGCTTACTTGGTGTCTCCAAATTTGGTATAGGGGATATCCCTCTGGGGTGATAACCATTGTACAGGAAATAGAACCCTTAGATACCGGGTCAGTGGGTCCAAATGAAGTGTTAAACCCCCAGGAAAAAGAAACCTTATCCCCTACAAGGGAGTCGGTGAAAGAACCGAGCACTGTAACGCCTGATGTTACAGACCCTCTTTGGGATTTAATGCTAGCAGCCTACCAAACACTTAACCATACTAGTCCTAATTTGACTCAGGCCTGCTGGCTCTGTTACAATGCAAAGCCTCCGTTTTATGAAGCAGTAGGCATTAACACCTCTTTCAGCTATTCTCATGACCTGAACCCAAAGAATTGCTCTTGGAAAGACCGTAAGGTAGGGATTACTATACAACGTGTAACGGGAAAGGGCTTATGTGTAGGGAAGCCCCCCAACTCCCAAGAACGTTGTACCTCATATACTGAAATAAACCCATCCTTTAATTGGATTATTCCCAGGGAAGGGTGTTGGTGGCTTTGCTCGAAAGCGGGACTTTTATCCTGTTTAAACTTGAAAGTACTTAATCTGTCCTCAGATCATTGTATACTGGTGACTGTCCTGCCCCGAATTCTTTACCACCCAGAAGAAGAGATGTATGTACAATGGGGCGGAACTAACAGAGAAAAAAGGGAGCCATTCACTATAGCCTTAACTCTAGCTACGTTGGTTGGCCTAGCAGGGACCAGACTAGGAATAGCTTCTTTAACAGTACAAAATCAAAGCATGCATTCTCTGAGGGCAGCTATAGATGAAGACCTTGAAAGGATAGAAGCCTCTATCTCAAACTTAGAGAAATCCCTGACCTCACTATCAGAGGTTGTACTACAAAACCGCCGGGGGTTAGATCTTATACTTCTCCAAAAAGGTGGATTATGCGCTGTATTGAAAGAAGAATGCTGCTTCTATGCAGACCATACAGGAGTGGTCCGAGAATCAATGGCCAAGGTGCGAGAGGGACTTGCCCTAAGGAAAAAGGAAAGGGAAGCTCAGGAAGGATTGTTTGAGTCTTGGTTTAATAGCTCCCCGTGGTTGACTACTTTAATATCTACTCTCTTAGGACCTTTCATAGTCCTTATAATTATATTAACTTTTGGTCCCTGCATTATAAATAGGCTTGTGTCATTTGTAAAAGATAGGGTTAATACTGTACAACTCATGGTCTTGAGGCAACAACATCAGTCTTTATCTCTTGCAATGCAAGAGGAAGATTCCTCATTTATATATATATATATTGAGATATTTCAACAAACAGATGCCCCATTGGAGGCACTCACTCAGTTATGCCAAAAGATTTGGAGGACAGCTACCTGGCCAACTGACTGGAAGAGATCCATATTTGTGCCCATTCCAAAGAACAGTGATCCCACAGAATGTGGAAATTATAGAACAATATCATTAATATCACACACAAATAAGATCTTACTGGAGATAACTCAGAAATGTTTTCAGCAGTATTTTGACAGAGAACTTCCAGAGGTTCAAGCCGGATTCAGAAGAAGACGTGGAACAAGGGATATCATAGCTGTTGTCAGATAGATCTTGGCTCAAGGCAAAGAATACCAGAAAGATGTTGACTTGTGTTTTATTGACTATGCAAAGGCATTTGATTGCGTGGATCATGACAAATTATGGATA
>NW_006921733.1:2373140-2375552 GCF_000298275.1 Orycteropus afer afer
CCTGGAGGAAGTGCAGCCAGAATGCTCCTTGGAAGCAAGAATGGCCAGACTTCGTCTCACCTATTTTGGTCATATTGTCAGAAGGGACCATTCCCTGGAGAAGGATGTCATCCTTGGTAGGGTGGAGGGTCGACGAAAGAGGGAGAGGCCTTCAACGAGATGGATTGACACGGTGGCTGCGATGATGGGCTGAAGTATAGCAGGGATTGTGGGGCTGGCGCGGGACCGGGCAGTGTTTCGTTTCTGCTGTGCATGGGGTCTCTATGAGTCGGAAATGACTTGACGGCACTTAACAACAACAACAACATAAAGCATTCCAAGACCAAACATGTTTCCAATCTGGGTTTTGCTGAGGTTCAACTTCTCTTCAGAGTCCTATCATATATCCTTAAGAATAGAGGAGAAAATTAATAAGGATTTGTTACAAACTTCTGTTCTCTAAATTAAAATTTAATTCATCAGCAGTTCCATATTGTGGCTTTTTTTATTTGTTTGTTGTTGTTCCCAAACCCCAAACCAAACTCACTGCTAGAAAGTTGATTCTGACTTATAGCAACCCTATGAATCTTTTCTAAATCAGACTGCCTCACATTTCTCCTATGGAGTGATGGTGGTTTGAACCACTGATCTATTTGGTTAGCAGTTCAATTCTTTAATCACAGAGACACCAGAGATCCTGTTTTAGTTCTAAGCCTGCCAGAATTATTATTTTCCAGAAATTCTAAAATTTTCTAATTTTCCACTTGTTTTGATGTTAACCCATGTCTGTATTTCTGCTATACATAATTGTGTAACATTATCAGGTACAGATTTCTCCTCATGGCCACAATTCTTCTGTAATAAAAGCTTGTGATACCACTTTATTCCATTATTTTGGCAGTAATAATTTTATATTACTTTGCTAACGTGGTATCCATCAGATTCTTCCAATAACTTATTTTCTGTGTAACTAATGAGCATGATATGGGCTGGTTAACTTTAAGTCCATGTGGGTGTTCTTTTCACCAATCCAATTGCACTCACTGGTGTTTACATCTTGAAATCCTTGTCAGAATTGCATGAGTGTTTGTAATCTAAAGATTTATAATTACATCTCTTCTTCCTATTTATGAACTAGAACTCTTGTAGAAAAATATAGAGGAACACTCTCTTCCTCTTTTATTATCTGTGTGGATTCTTCTGAAGTGATGCAATGGCTTTAAAATATATCATTTATATGTATTCTTGCAAAAATAATTTAATTTCAATCAAATAATGATTCTCCAAAATGTCCAACTCATGAAAGGAAGTGCTAGTGGAACTAATCTAAATTCAAGGAAACTACTAGGTCTGAGACCAAAGTACTGCATGATCCTTGGTTGGACCCAGGATATTGGAGACACTGGAATATGGGATGCATATTATAACAGTGCTGTGTGAATATTAAATTTGAAGGTAGAATAGTGGTATTGCAGTTATGTAGTAGAATCTCTTGTTCTTAAGGGAAATAAGCTAAAATATTTAGGAGTTGAGTCTGCAACTTAATTTCAAAAATTAGTAGCAAAGAAAAACTGATGTGGTTGTGCATGTATATGTATGTATATAAACATTTATGAGTATGT
Organism: Orycteropus afer afer; assembly: GCF_000298275.1. Classification (NCBI taxonomy): domain Eukaryota; kingdom Metazoa; phylum Chordata; class Mammalia; order Tubulidentata; family Orycteropodidae; genus Orycteropus; species Orycteropus afer. The sequence goes on from NW_006921733.1 coordinate 2,374,742, forward strand.
GGTAGGAAAGTGGGTAAAGAGGAAAGAGAAAAAAAAAAGATGCAGAACCAAAAAACAAACCCACTGCCACTGAGTTGATTCTGACTCATAGTGACCCTGTACAACGCTATGGGGCTTCCAGTGCTGCAAATCTTTACAGAAACAGTCTATCTGCTTCATATTTCTCCCACAGATCATCTTGTTGGATTGAACTGCTGATCTTTTGGTTAGCAGCCAAGTGTTTTAACCAGTGCACCATCAGACCTCCTTGAGAAAGAGAGGGCACTTATATGGCAAAATGATAACTTGAAGGAAAAAAAAAATTCTTATTTTATTCTTTCCACTTTTTTTGTAGCATTAAAATTTTTCTTTGACCTTGGGGAGAAAAGAGAGAGAAAATGTCTGTGTAGCATGTAATACTATTTGCCCCTGTTGTCTATATCTTACATGCACATTTCATTGTCCTTCCTTTCCCCATTGTCATCATGCTGGTCACAGACTCTTTTCATACCATCCCTCCTCCAAATAGACATGTGACCCAATTAGTCCAAAATTTTCCCTCCATTTACCTCCCATCCCCAGTAAACTATAAAAAGTGTTGTTTTTTTTTTCCCCTGAGTAAACCTTTCCTTGACTTTTTACAATAATGGCATCATACAATATGTGTCCTTGTGATTGACTTATTTCATTCAGCATAGCATAGTGACTAAGGCACTTGACTGCTAACCAGAGGGCTGGTGGTTCAAACCCACCAGCCACTTCTCAGAAGGAAGGTTGGGCAATCTACTTCCATAGTGATGTCTTAGGCCCACTAAAAGAACAATAGGAGCTC
>NW_006921733.1:2375652-2394282 GCF_000298275.1 Orycteropus afer afer
GTAGGATTGCTCAACCTTCCTTCCGAGGAGTGGCTGGTGGGTTTGAACCGCCAGCCTTCTGGTTAGCAGTCAAGTGCCTTAGGCACTATGCTACCAAAGCTCCCCACATAACAACAACATAATGTCCTCTAAATTAATCTACGCTGTGAGATGATACACATATTCTTCATTGTCCTTTAATGTTGCATAGTATTCCATTGTGGGAATGTACCATAATTTGGTTATCTATTCATCTGTTGAGGGACATTTAGGTTGTTTTAATCTCTTTGCTACAGTGAATTTTGCTGTGATGAACATGGGTGTGCATATGTCTTGTCATGTCCTGTCTATCACCTCTTTAGGATATATTCTTAGTAATGGAATTACTGGAGCAAATGGTATTTCTATTTTCAGTTTTTTAGGGAAATTTCATACCATTTTACACAATGGTTATACCATTTTGCTGTCCCACCAGCAGTGTATGAGAATTCTAATCTCTCTGCAACCTCACCAACATTGGTTATTTTCTGCTTTGTTGAACACTGTTATTAATTGCAGTCTACATATTAATGCACAGACAGGTAAGAAGATCAGGTGGTGGTAGGTGAACAGGAATATACCCTAGATCAAGTATAGATTTGGCTGAAGATAATCTCACATATGTACTTGTGCTACAAAATTAACCACTTACACTACAGAAGTCAATAGAAGGCAGAATTGGAGTAATTTCTCAAAGACAACAAAACACTTCGATAGAGAGAATCACCGGGCCTGCAGGCTCAGGGCTATAGTCTCAGAGGACATCATATTCAATTTGCAAAATATAGTACATAAAAATATTATTCTACAACCTACATTGGTGAGTAGTGACTGGGGTCTTAAAAACTTTTGAGTGGCCTCTAAGATGCAACTATTGGTCTCCTCTCAACTAAAGCAAAGAAGTGCAAAGAAAATCAAAGGCATCTGGAAATAAGGATAAGATGGACTATGAGGACCTCAGCCTTCATCACCCCAACCAGAAGAACTAGATGGTGCCTGGCTACCAATGCCAAACAGTCAGAACGGGATCAAAACTGGAGATACTGGATAGAGTGGGAAGAAAAACATGGAACAAAATTCAAAAACACAACAATAACCAGAATTACTGGTTGGAGAGACTGGTGGAACCCTTGAGACTATGCTGTGGGTCCAGGTTGTGCTTTGGGACTAGAAATGGACTCACTTCCATGGATTGATTGTCAGCCCAACAGTAGAAAGACCTACATGCAGAACACCTATCTCAGGGAGATGCACCCCATAGAGCAATCATCCATAAGACACCAGAGGGGCAACATTTACATAAAGGGAAAGATGGACAGACAGGAATGCATAGTTAAGAAGGGCTCATGGAGGGGATAGTCACAGGATGGGAAAGAAGAGCAGGGGAGAAGGGGGAAGGGAGGTTTTTTTTTTTTTTTTTTTTTTTAATGCCTGGGGATGATATTGTGGCCCTTAAATTAAATGTGCATGAACTGTCGAACGTAAATCAAATTTGCTTTGTAAATTAAATTAAAAAAAATCTGTAGAACAATATAATTGCAAAGTGTTGTAATTTTTGACAAAAAAGAAAAAGCACCAGTTATCTCTTACTATTGTTCTTCAAATGTTCATCACCTTGGGGAAGATGTGCTGGCAGCAGGTTTTCTGGGGTAAGAGTTGCCCTGATTATGCACTGGGCATACAGATGTTGGTGGATACAGATGTTGGTCAGAGCCCAGGGATAAAAGACATGTGGTTACTGCTTTTGAGTGTATAGCTTGATAAGGAGGAAAGTAGTAGGCATCTAACCAAATAATTAAGAATGTGACAAATGTTTCAAAGGAAAAGGACAACCTGATTGTTGTTGTTGTTGTTATGTGCCGTCGAGTCAAACCCGACTCATAGCGACCCCTCCTTGGGTTTCCAAGGCAATATCACTACGGAAGAAGGATAGCCCAACCTTCCTTCCGAGGAGTTGCTGGTGGGTTTGAACCGCCAGCTGTCTGATTAGCAGGCAAGTATCTTAGCCACTATGCTACCAGAGCTCCCGGACAACCTGATAGAAGAGAAAAAAAAAAAAATAGTCAAATGCAATTTATATTAGGAACTTTGGAGAAACTTTCTGAGGATGCTGTATACTAGCCAAGTCCTAAAGGAGGACCTAAGATTAGCCAGTGAAGAGATGGAAAAGTTTTACCAGCACAGGAAATGGAGAGTACAGAGTGAAGGGATGAGGGAGGAAAGGGGAGATGGAGTGAATGCATAAGTTTAACACCATTAAATACATGGGAGGAGGCCACGGTTGTTCCAAATTGTGTGTGAAAGGAAAAGTGCTGAGCTGAGATTGGCGAGACATGTGAACCAGAGCAAAGCATACGGAGTATCACCGGGCAGATTAAAGATGCTTTGTGCCATCCGTCGTCATCATCCAAGTGCCAAAAGAAAGCCAAATTAACTAAGTAAGAGAATAGTGCCTGAAATGAGTGTTTAATGAATATCACTCTACTGCTCTGGGTAGGGGGAGCTCTGATAGCATAGTGCCTAAGGCACTTGAGTGCCAACCAGAAGACTAGAGGTTCAAACCCACCAGCCACTCCTCAGAAGGAAGGTTGGGCAATCTACTTCCGTAGTGATACTTCCTCCAAAACCCAAGGAGGGGTTGCTATGAGTCGGGCCCAACTCAACAGCACTTACCAACAACAACAACAAGCTATGGGTAAGAATGGGAAGGTCAAAAAGAAGGGCCTTCCTGTCCCCCAGGAGGAAGGAAACTTGTGGAAGCAGAGATAGAAAGAGGTATATATAATTATCAGATCCAGGTAATGGGTTGGGTATTCTGACTCATAGGCTTATTATATGTCAGAACTGACTTGATGGAAGTGATTTTCGTTGAGGGCAATGGGCTGAATGGGGAGGGGAGGGGGAAAGAGTACCCATGAGCTCTAGTGGAAAGGATTCTGGTGGTTTCATCCACTGGAGGATGCAAGGCACAGATGCAGGAAGGACAGAAATCACACATTTTAGTTAAAGCCTACTGGATTTGAGATGCTTTTAGACCTTCAGTGTGGAGATACTATGCAGGCAAGTGTCTTCCTGAAGCTGGAGATCAGAGGAATGCTCTGGATTAGATATAGATATGTGGGTTTCATCAGTACAGATCTGGTTTTTTAGTCATAGGAATGGACTTGGTGAATCAAGAAGAAAGTATAAATTAAGTAATAAAAACTAAGCAAATTAAGAAAGTGTAAATTAAAAAGACAAGGATCAAATCCTAAGACAGAAAGAGGAGAATGAGAAAAACCATCAAGAGGAGGAACAGAAGGCACAGGAAAGAGTGGAAGACAGACAATAGGTATCTTTGCTTTTTGAAAGTTCACTTTATGTAACTTCACTTTTATTAAAGATCTACATTAGTATCTGTTTTTGCTAAATGAAAGAAATCTGAAGAGAATTTTCATATTACAAAAGAAAAGGTAAAACCCAAAACTAGCATTTATTACTTGTTTTAAGAAGGAGCCATTAAAGAAGTAGCAAGCACCCCAAGGGGAAGCTCTGGTGGCCTAGTGCCTAAGGCATTTGACTGCTAACCTGAAGGCTGATGGTTCAAATCCACCAGCTACTCCCTGGAGGGAAGATTGGCCAACCTACTTCTGTAGTGAGACTGCCTCAGAAACCTAAGGAGGGGTCACTAGGAGTCAGACCCAATGTCGCCATGAGGTTTTTTTTTTTTTAATGCACCCCAAGCAGTGAGAGTGGTGTCACCAAGCTTCCCTTTGAAACACAGTTTCTCTCCCTTTGCAGAATCTCTTTGAAAATCTAAATGTACTCCCACTGTAAGGTTCCAGCAAAGCCCTGAATCCAGTTAGAGACATCAAATGATACCTAGCACTACTACTAGTGCACTGAGGAATGTGCACCTTTCTCCTTTCTCCTGAGGTTTCAAATTTGGTTATAGTTCCATTTTTTAATTAGTTCTCAAAGACATTCTTATTTCCTAGCAGAGCATTCATAGATTAAATATGTTAAAGATAGTTTTTATAGCCCACTTCCAAAAGACATGGCTTCTGAATGAGGAATGAGTTTATTATATTCATTGCAGATCCTTGGTATGCCTTTATGTTTTCCAACTGACATTAAGACTATTTTTCAAGATGTTGGAGCATATCAGTCATGAAAAATGACAGGACTTAATGATGAAAATAGGGTCTCATCCCTGTGGTGGTCTAAGTAAAAAAATTCAAAATTAGACCATAAGTAATTAAAGATTCACACAGCATCTTACCTTAGAGTGTAGAGGATTTTCCCATCATTCCAGATTCTGAGGAGCTGGTTGGGTGTGGTGATCCAGTGGGCCTCTGCAGTCTTAGAATTGCGGAAGATGGTATCTGGGATCCAAATCAGCCCCACCATGTTGCTATTCAGGGTGAGGATTTTCATTGTGCTGTTGAATTGAAGGCGGCTGTCTGTCCAAGTCTGAGCAAAAAATATATCAATTTGATATTCCTAAAACAAATTAGAAAGCAAAGAAAGTTCTGTTAATGAAATTTCTTGATACTTAGTTTTCTTTGTCAGAAGTTTGTTTTCCTTCATGTTATACCCTTACTGCCCCATTCACCTTTCTGTGAGTACTGACCACCATGCTGACTTAAGATCAGAGACATGCAACAGACTTCAATCATTACTGTTAATGATAATGTGATAACATATGTGAAAATGCTTGGAAAACCTTACGTTGTAATAAAATCATAAAGTATAATGAGAGCCCAAATGACACAGAAAAATATAATTGAAAGTGTGGATGCAGACTTGCATTCAAAAGTCCAAATTTTGACAGGTAGCCTCAGACCTATAAATCTGTAAAATGGAGAAAACGTTAGTGCCCACTTTTTAAGGTGTTATAGAAGACATGATTAAATTAAAAAAAAAAAAAAAAAACAACTCACTGCTTGGCATCGGGTAAGTATTACATAAATATTAGCTCATGTGATAATAACTTTTTTTTTTCCTTCTGTCAGGAGCCTCCTAAAACAACATAACCCCAAACAAAAAAGAAATAAACACACTATTACAACAAGCAACTTAGAGGGTGTAGCTACTGGAACCACATGCTGATTCCAACACAAGTTTGAAGGACTCAATTATGGAAGCTAATCCCAAGCTTGAGAAAGCTCCTAGGGCTCATGCTAAAGGGTACAATCCTCTGTGACCAGTGGATAATAAGATGGGACTAATACCATCATGAAAGTAGAGATAATCTGTCTAGACTGCATACTGCAGAGATTACTCCTCTAATCACAGTTTATAGGGCAATCATAAGGTTCATGGGATCAACAGGCTGATTACTTGAGATTTTACGTCTTTCATAGATTCTGTGATGTCTTAGATACTGCAAGTTTACTATTTTGTAGAGTGAGTTCAGTTATCTGCAACTAAATCCAATATGTATCCTTTCCATAGAGTTTACAATTATAGAAACTTTCTGAGATAGTAGCTCAGCTGACTGTTGTTGTTGTTGTTATGTGCCATCGAGTCGGACCCGCCTCATAGCGACCCCTCCTTGGGTTTTCGAGGCAGTAGCTCTACGGAAGTAGATTGCCCCATCTTCCTTCCAAGGAGTGGCCTCAGCTGACTAGCTCCTATCTTTTATTAATGAATTGTCTTCCTCATTTATTTGGTGCATTGATGACACCAGACCCTGGGAACAAAGATACCCAGCACAGTGGTCAACAACCCAGCCCCTTCCTTCAGAGGCTACATTCTAAACAAATAGTAGAAGTTAAGCCTGCATTACATCTGACCGCCATATACAATCAAAATCAAACTCACTGCCATCGAACCAATTCCAACTCATAGCAACCCTCTTTGGGTTTCAGAGGCAATAAAGCTTTAATTGCCCAGTCTTCCTTCCACAGAGTGGATGGTGGGTTTGAACCACCAACCTTCTGGTTAGCAGTCAAATGCATTAGGCACTGTGATAGTTGGAGCTATGTGTCAACTTGGCTGGACCACAATTCTGTGTGGTTTAAGCAGTTGGATGTGGTTATTTCCACGATGGGATCAGATGTGTATGTTTTGAGGAGATAGTCCATTGAAAGGGGATTTCACTAGGGGTGTGGCCTGCTTCCAGTATATTTATGGATAGCCTGGGAAAGGAGACATTCTTCTGTGGATCAGGATTGTGTTGTGCTGCCTAAAACTGTACGTGAGTGAAAAATCCACCATTCGGCCTGGAGATGTTGGATTCATCATTCGTTGGAGTCAACAGCCAGTATACTGCCTGCCAACCTTGAGATCCTCAGCCCCTGTAGCTGCTTCAGTCAGGAAAAGCCTCCAGCTTGACATTTGATTCAAGAACTTTGGACTTGCCAGCTTCTATAAGTGTGTGAGCCATTTTCCTAAGATAAATTTCTCTTTCTCTCTCTATATAAGCTTTATTTGTTTTCTTTCTCTAGAGAACCCAGTCTAACAGGCACTATGCCACAAGAGATCCTTGAAAACCACATACACTATGTAGAAAAATAAGGCTGGTGTACCAGTCAAGACTCTAGTTAGAAATAACAAAATGCTCTCTAATATTCAAAGCATGAAGATCTATAGTACAGGGAGCCCAATGTTTGTGCAAGGATTGCCTAACAGGGGAAATGATTCCAGGGGAACAGAGTTGAGGTAAATTATCAGAAGAGCTCTCCCAGGGCCTTGTTCCGACTCAGCAACCATAGCACGAGTGTAGGAAACTTCACTTTCCAAGAGGGTCCACCTGATGTTCTTCCTCTGGGGAATAATAGCTTTTGCCTCCTTACTACCTTGCAAAACATGTGCACCAGCCCACTGACAGGCTCTAAACCCAGAATGACACAGAACCAGAGGGTCTAAGATGAAGTAAGTGTGTGTTATTCCTTGTCACATACTACCAGCACATGCTTATTGATATAAAAATGTGTTTTACAAAGTTCTGAGACAAAACCAAACTTAAAAATAAATTGCCATTGAGTAGATTCCAACTAATAGCAATGCTACAGGACAGAGTAGAACTGCTTCATAGTGTTTCCAAATATGTAATCTTTACAGACATAAAATTATTATTAAAAAAAAACAACACCTCAATTGGTCATTTTGAAAGCAGTTATGGAAGATAAAAAATACAAATAATGAATATCTTATAGGACTGGCAGAGGCAGATGCCCTCATCCCTGTCAACAAAGCAATAACATTGAGAAGAACTGTGAGTATAAAATGTTTATTAAACATCAACTTTGCAGAAGTATGAAACTCAATCCTTGAATGGATTATATTGCTGTCCTGTAAAGTCAAATTTTACAGACATGGCTCAAGGAAAAGAGAGCCACCTTCTTCTGCTGAAACCTGATAGACTCAAGGTTAGTTTAATAAACATCATTGTTAGCTATTTCAAGTTGGCCCCAGGCTCATAGTTACCACATTCACAAAGAACAGTGACTAATGCCCAGTCCTGCACCATCACAGTGATTACCAAAAAACCCAAACTCACTTCCATGGAGTCGAATCTGACTCATAGCAACCCCTCTTTGGGTTTCTGAGGCAGTATCACTATGGAAGTAGATTGCCTGACCTTCATTCCAAGGAGTGGATTTGAACTGCCAGCTTTCTTGTTAGCAGTCAAATGCCTTGGGCACTATGCCACCAGATTAGTTAGTTTAAAATCCATTGGATTTCCATTGGCTTATTTTTATAAGTAAATCTCCACCTTAGTCTGGAAAAGCAAAACAAAAGCTCTGCTGAAACCTAGTAAACGTCATAGCAACATACAAGCCTCCATTGCACATGAAGTTGATTGTCTGAGAATTGAACCTGGGTCTCTCAGATGGTAGAAGAGAAATCTACCACTGAAACACCTGAACATTATTACAGTTGAGTCAATTCCAATTCACAGTGACCCTGTAAAACAGGGAAGAACTACCCCATAGGGTTTCCATGGCTGAAATTTTTACAGAAGCAAACTGGTCCATCTTTCTACCATGGAGCTGCTGGTGGATTTGAATTCCAGGCCATTTAGCTGGCATCTGAGTGCTTAGCCACTGGTCTAACAGGGCTCCAATGAAGTATCAGTGCCCTCTAATACAGGAGAAACCAAAAACCAAGCTTTTGTGGTTAACTAGTGCCACTCTGATAAGAAATATACCACAAATTGTTGTTGTTGTTGTTATGTGCCGTCGAGTCAGACCTGACTCATAGCGACCCCTCCTTGGGTTTCCGAGGCAGTATCACTACGGAAGTAGGATTGCCCAACCTTCCTTCCGAGGAGTGGCTAGTGGGTTTGAACCGCCAGCCGTCTGGTTAGCAGTCAAGTGCCTTAGCCACTATGCTACCAGAGCTCCCATACCACAAATGGGATGGCCTTAACTAACAGGAGTTTATTCTCACAATTTGGAGGCTTTAAGTTGAAGTACAAAGTGTCAGGCTCTAGGAGCTGGGTGAAAGCCCCTCAGCCTTGGGGTCCAGCTCTGCCTCCTGCTCCTGGCCCACTGTAGCCAGAGGCATTTCTTCACTCAGACAGCTGCTGGCCGCTCAGGCTAAGAAGTCCCAAGGCTGACAAGTAAAAAGGCAAAGACCCAATATCAGCAAACCACAAGGCAGGTCATTAACTTAAGTCCATTTTAAGTCCCAAAGTCAGCAGAGCATAGCAGGCTGCTGAGCAACGACAAAGCTACATGCAGGGTGCAAGCATGCATAGGCTACAGACCATTCCCAAGGCTTCTCCTTATATACAGGAAGCAGACCACATCCCAAAGGCAGCTACTCAGCTGCTTGTGGTAGATCCCACCATGGAGCTGATTGCAAGTCTCATCATGGGGAATAACTACCACCAGCTGCCAAGCCACTCAACTCAACCCAGCCAAGTTGACACACAAACATAACTACTACACAAGTCAAACCCACCGCCATGTAAAATTGACATCAAGGGAGTATGAGAGTAAGGACGAGGGGAAGAAAGAAGTGAGAGGAAGCAAAGGAATGAGGAGAGAGAATAAGAGGGTGGGATGGAGAAAAGGATGGAGGGCACTGCCACATAAGAGCAATGGCAAGGAGTGACCCTGGCAGCAGAACTGGGGCCTGCTCAAGGAGTACTCCACACTCTAGAGACAGGGCTTTGCAGGATCAGCCCAGTATGTCTGAGAATTGCTATAGACTGGCGGCTAGAGACTGGTGGTCCTGTCCTTTTTCCAATATTTAAATTACAGTGTATGTGTAGGACAGAGAGAGATTAGATTGTGTCGTCATAGATTGAATTGTGTAGCCCCAAAATATATGTCAAATTAACTGGGCTATGATTCTCAGTGGTTTAGCAGCTATGGAATGATGTAATTTGGAAGGTATGTAATGAGGTCATACCCCATGTGATATGATATGATCAGCCAACTAGTTATCAGGGGAATAGGTTGAGATTGTTGTAGTTGTGCTGAAAAGTTGGCTCTGATTTATAGCAACCTGATGTACAACAGAATGAAACATTGCCCAGTCACACACCATCTTAACAATCCTTGCTACACCTGAGCCCTTTACTGCAGTCACTGTATCAACCCCTCTCATAGAGGGTCCCTCCTTTTTCACTGACCCTCCACTTTACCAAGCATGATATCCTTCTCTTATCCTGTAAGACTCTCTTCCCACAGGTTATAGCACATTAGCACATCTTTGATATCTTAAGTCAGTAAGGGAATCCATACACAGTTTCTTCATAAGACAGTATTCAGAGATCCATGCCAATGAAAAGACATTCAATTGTGCATCTAAAAATGTATATTAATCATTGGAATAAAACCATCTTCATCTCTTCCTTATCAAATACATTAGCATTATTATTTTTTTCATATTATTTCCTCAAATTAGTCTTGGATAAAATGGCTTTGTCCACCCTCCATTCAATTCTTCTAGGGCCACTCTAGCTCTCTGCCTTTAGATCTGCCTCTCCACTCATACAACCCTTTCAAATATTCCTTGTTCTCTCTTTCCCCAAAGACTAATATGGTTTTGAAGAAATGAATATTGCACTGCAAAGCATGAAGGGCAAACTCTCAAGGAAAGGGAAGGGAGATGAATACCTTAACAAATAAATGTATCACCTGATGTATTAGTCAGTCTGCTGTGTAACAAAACAGGGGCTTAAAACAACAAACCTTTGTCTTGCTCATGACCTTGTACTGAATAGGCAAGCCTTCTGATCAGAGAAGGCTCGGCTGGCACTGATGTCCAGCAGGAAGGAGGCTCTTCTCCTGGCCTCATCAACATTTTCTTCATCCCCCTGTTTGCCTTTTCCATATTCCTTTTTTTTTTTTTTTTTCTCAACCACTTCTTCCTTTGGTACTGAGCCATTCATTTATTGGTTTCAGAGTCAATGTGTTAAAGCATGCATTTAAACATTATATTCTCCAACCACTGCTGCTGCTCAAAAACTTTTAATGGCTGCTCAAAGTCTACATAATTAGGTTTAAATTTCTTTGCCTTATACTCAGGACTCTCTGCTTTGTAACTCAAACTTTTCACCTGTATTTTCCTAAACAAATCCATCACCAAAACCCTCTTATTCCATACACTGATACAACATCCCTCCACAGATACTCCTTCATGCCAACTTATTTGTGCTTTCCCTAAGCTAGGGTACCCTCAAGTCCATGACTTCCTTATCTCTGTCTTCTCAGTTCCACCCTTTCCCTTCCACACATACTGTTAGCTGTATAAATTTGGCTTGAGTCTGCCCCTCCTTGCAGCAGTACTTATCATTTATCTCCTTATATCAACACCCTGCTTATCTCCCATTATCTGTACCTGTGACCTGTAGAACTGTAACTTGCACCAATGATCCATTTATGTAGCCATAACATTCTTTTCCCCCACAAAGAGGACAGCAGCATCTTAAGAGTAGCAGACCTCTTTCTTTGGACACCAGAGTGTCCTGCATGACTGTTACACCTTGACAATCATAGTGCAGTAATGTCTAGTCGTTAATGCTACTCATGCAATGGAAGTGAGCAAGTTGTGTTCTGCCTTGTACCTAGGAGCTCAGCCCTACATGTTAAAGAACTCTCTGCAAGTGTCCATACTGACTTTATTTGCCCATAAGTAGAGAGATCTCCTGCTCACTGCCCTTTTCCAGGGTGGCTCAAAGCCACAAAGCACCACCAGTGTCACCAGTAAAGTGCCTTATAAAGGTCACTGGCAGAAGTGCTTCTCCTCCCGGAACAGATCAGGGACCTGTGTTGATGGTTAATTTTAAAACAAGGAGGAACTCATCACAGAAGCATGTGCAGAGTTTGCTAGAGAAATTTCATGGAAATGCAAAGAAGATTACGGGAAATAAAATTAGGAGCTCTGGTAGTGTAGTGCTTAAGGCACTTGACTGCTAACCAGAAGGCTGGAGGTTCAAACTCATCAGCCACTCCTCAAAGGAAGATGGGGCAATCTACTTCCATAGTGATACTGCCTCAGAAACCCAAGGCAAGTGGCTATGAGTCAGATCTGACTCGACGGCACATAGCAACAACAACAATAGAACACTTTATGACAAAATGCAAGAAAGAAACAAAGTGGAATGTGTCAAAAGTAAAATATAAAGTTGTTCAAATTATTTATTACAGTACATAATATTAGCCTTTTCTTTTTTTTTTTCTTTCAAAAGTTTGCCTGTCTTCACTATTCTCACTAACTGAACATTCAGTGTATAGGTTCATACACATTTTCATTAAAAATTTACTAGCAACCAGGAGACCTGCTTTTTTTAATCATTTTGTGCAAATATCAAAAATATTCAATGACAGGTAATTCCAGGTGAAAGTGCATAGAGCATTGCAATAGGTTATTTGCAAAAATGGGCATGCTAATCCCCTTCTTGTGTCCATGCTCTTGGCTTGCCCCTCTCACATGACTCTGGACTTGCCATGTGATCTGTCTTGGCCAAAAGCACCACACAAGTATCACCGACAGAGATCTGAGGAGAGTATGAGCACTGGGATCAGTCCTATCAGGCTGGTCTGGGGACCTGCGTGGTGCAGTGAATTACTTTGTATGACTTTTCTAGCCATAGTCTTTGTAAATCCCAGCAGATTACTGTGTGGGACCATGCAAATAAGGAGTCAAGAATGCTGATGTTGGGATTGGTTAGTTTTGTCACTCTGCCACATTTAAAATGAGCCCTCCTAGAGGCAGAGAGGGGATCTCACTGCCATCAGGAAAGAAGAGCTGTAGGTGAAGTGGAGCATGTCCGTGGACATGAGATCCCTGCCTTGGGCCTTCTTGGTTAAGAGATGCCCTGGCAGAGAGATGTGGCAGTGGAACCTAGAAGCATGAGACAGAGCAGCAGACTTTCCTGGCCCACAGAAACAGAGGCAAGGCTGAGAGGTCAAGGGCCAGAGAGGCATGGCTGAGGCCCTAGCAGAAGGCAAACTGTCCTGATCAAAGTATTGTATTCTGAATTGTAGCCTGTTACTTCCCATAATCATGTGTATTGTCTGTGAGCTCTGTGTGGCCATTGCAATGAATTATCTAACTCAGCAGAGAAGTAGTGAAAACCATGAGAAGGACAGTTGGTGTCAAAGTTGGTAAAAAGACTGGAGAGTGATGGTATATCTGAACTCATAGGAATAAGCCTTGTACTGCTATTGGTGATCCTGTCTTCCTCTTGTGAAGTTAGAGGAAGTTGATGCTGTCTCCATGCCCTTTTTTGCAACCTGCAACTACCACCAAGTGAAGAAGACATGGTCAGCCTGCTAGAAATGAAGTACATGGCCTAGTCATACCTGTGACCCAGCTAAAACCAAGCTAGGTAGCAGACAAGTGAATGAGACCATCCTAGACCAATCTAACCAGAAGAGAAGAATTTCCCAGCCAGTGAAAAGATCTTAAACAAGACAATGGTTTGTTATTTTAAGCCTTAGGTTCTGGGATGGTTTGTTATTCAGTGAACTGACTGATAGGCATATCTATCAGATACTGTATTTGTGCATAAAGCTGCTCATGTCCTCTACCTTTCTTTGTTGGTTTAGCTTTTCATGATTTGAAACATTCACTTCTTTAATCCTACAAGCCTACATCTATAGAAAATCTAGATTCAATATTAGTTAGCATTTTATTATTATTTAAATATTATTTTTCTATTTATTTACATTATAGCAAGTGTTCTTTTTAGTGTGAAAAATAGAATTAATAACTAACACAATACTCAGGTGTCTTTTCTGGGTTGTTTAAAAGTTTGTTATTGGTATATGAGGAAACTGGAGTTTCTAAATGGGCCAGGAATATATCCTTAATAACCCCTTTTGAAAATGGAATGTAGGTTTCCATTATTTAAAAAAAAAAAAAAAAAAACTACTCATATGTTTTCATAAGAAGAAAAAAAAAAAATGATGATGGAAAAGCCATGGCTGAAGGAACCAGCATTGAGTTGAAAAAAGAGCTAAAAGAGCAGTGATCAAATGTGGAAGTCAGTATGCTCATATTGCCACTGAAATGAAAATACAATGTCTTAGTTCCTTAGTGCTGCTATAAAAGAAATATTACCCATGGATGTCCAAATTCAGAGTGTCAACTCTAGCAGAAGACTAGGCTAGAAGTCTGAGTCCAAAATGCCAGCTCTAGGAGCTGGGTGGAGTCCCCTCAACCTTGGGTTTCAGCTCTGCCTTTCAGGCTCACTGAAACAAGCTGGAAGTATCTCTTTACTGACAAAGCTGTTGATTACTAAAGCTGATGAATCCAAGATCAGCAGGGAAAATGGAAGACTGTTAGCTGACAGGCAACAATCCCAAGATTGGCAGGCAACACAGAAGGCCACTGGTTCAATTCCAGGAACCAGAGATTATCATGGACCAAAAACAGGATCCAAAATGGGCCAAAAAGCTAGAGGACATTCCCAAAGCTTTTCCATATATACTGGAAGCAAACAACATCCCAAAAACAATTCCACCCCAACTAATTAGCTATCCTAGCAGATTCCACCACGAAGCTGATTATACCACATCCAATATCATCATTAGTAATAACTATACACAGCTGCCAAGCCACTCAATATCACAGCCCATCCAAGTTGACACACAACCTTAAATGCCATATACATATATCACAATTCATAAAGAGAATACCAGTGGCAGTTGGCATATTTTAAATGAACAAATGGTTTTAAAGAAATAATTTCCATTTAACATTGCTTGATTCCTGAATGCTAATCGGGAACCCTCATCTCTGAAAACTAGAAAATTGATTTAGAAAATTTTTCTTTTTTTTTTTTTATTATTATTACAGATAATACAAGGTGTGTGGGTAATAATTTTCATTGTTTTGTGATTGTAGGGCTCAAACAAAATAGATAATGTGTTACTAACATTAGTTTCTCCCTAATGTAAGGACATTTTCATACTGGTCGACTCGATGGCACATAACAACAACAGCAACAACATCTGATACCCACTGAGCTCTAGTGATCCAGAGCAACCTTACAATGGAGGAGCTCAGGTGGTGTAGTGGTTAAGGCATTTGGCTGTTAACCAAAAAGTCAATGGTTCTAACCCATCAGATGCTCCATGGAAGAAAGATAAGACATCCTGCTTCTGTAAAGATTATAGCCTAGGAAACACAATGGCCATCACTATGAGTCAGAATCAACTCAATGGCAGTGAGCTTATTTATTTATTTTCTCCTAAACCAAAGCTTATGTGCCACCCCAGGGAACTTGATGATATGAACATAAGAAACCATCCACAAATTTTGGCTATATGGAGTGTGCACCCATTTTGAATGTTTACAAGCAGTTTGACCATTTTGGATATTTAAAGCAACAGAATTCTTTCAGATTCCAGGGACCTAAGAATTGGTTTCACTTACCAGGGACCGCAAGGACATTCCAGATATGAATGACTGGAAAGGTGTGAAATTTGCCTTATTACTCTTATACCCTGTGCCCTCTTGGTGAACAGAGGTGTGGATATTCTTCACTCCCATGCACCTTCTGGGCTGGCAAGAATTCCATCCCAGTCTGAGTGCTCCAGTGGAGCCTAGGTGCCCTGCCCTGTCCTGCCAGATTTTTGTTTGTTTGTTAATTTGTTAGCTTATATGTGTTTTAAAATTATTATTGTTGTTGTCCTTTTTATTATTATTCTTTATTCTTCCCTTCCTAGGTTCTTTTTCAGCTATTTCTCTCTTCTGTGGTTCTGGTTCTCATTTTTATCTTTCTCATGGTTCTCCCCATTCCTTGTTTTTCTTTTTGAATTTGCCCCATTTTTTTCTCCTTTATTCTCCTACTCTGCAACTTTTCCCTTATTGACTCTTCCCCAGATATTGTAGGGTTGGGGTTTTTTAAAATCTTTTTTTGATGATTGTTCCTGTGTGTTTATGCACTGTGTTTTTTGTCTGCTTGCTTTTATTTTGTGATGTTTTCCAATTGCTGTTTTTGTCTAACTGAGTAGGAGACAGCAGCCATGCCCATATGATGCAACCACAACCACACCTCCTGCAGCTCCACTTACTGAGTGAGACCCATCATTTGTTTCTCCACCAACTGGTTAACAACAATAAACAACCACCAAGAAAAGCCTGACTCATCCTTAACAGTTCTTCACAAACAAATAGCAGAAATCTAAATACAACAATAGCTCAATGTCTCAGAGACAACAGACCATCACTATCCACAAAAAGAAGAAAGAAAAAGCAAAAGAAATAAGGGAGCAGGATACAGACCCAAAACACATACCTGAAAAAGAAGCAGCATTGGAACAACCTGATAAGGAATTCAAAAGAATTGTATTTAGGTATCTTCAACAGATTGAGAGACAGATCAAGGAAAATATTGACAAAATTAATGAAAACAAGACAAAACCCTAGAAAAATTACAGAAGAAAATACATGAAAAAATAAATGAAAAATTAGAAATGATACAATATCTACAGATATAAATCCAGAAGATTAACACTAAATTTTCAGAAATAGATAACACATTGAAATGGCAAAGTAGTAGACTCAAATCAGTGGAAGACAAATTAATTATATTGAAGACAAATACCTGAACACCTCTTTGGAAAGGGATCAATCAGAAAAAAAAAAATCAAAAGAAAATGAAGGATGTCCAATTTTCATGTGGAATACCATCAAAAGGAATAAGGAACATTGTTGCTGTTTGTTGTAATGTGCTGTCGAGTCAGACCCGACTCATAGCGACCCCTCCTTGGGTTTCCAAGGCAGTATCACTACAGAAGTAGATTGTCCCATCTTCCTTCTGAGGAGAGGCTGGTGGGTTTGAAATGCCAGCCTTCTGGGTAGCAGTCAAGTGTCATAGGCACTACACTACCAGAGCTCCCAAACAACATGTAATCAGAATTCAAGAACAGGAAGATGAAAAGAAAACCACTGAGAAAATGTTCCAAGATTTGCTGGAAGAGAACTTCACTGATATTATGAAAGATGAGAACAAATCCATTCAGGAAGTCCCATGAACCCCAAACAGGATAGACTCCAAATGAAAATCAACAAGACATACCATCATCAAAATCACCAAAACCAATGGCAAAGAAAGAATCCTGAAAGCAGCATGGGAAAAAGGAAAAGTTACCTACAAAGTGTAACCAATAAGAACAAGTTCTGATTTCTCAGCAGAAACCAGGCAAGTGAGAAGGCAATGGGATTGTCTATATAAAACCCTGAAAGAAAAATTTCCAACCAAGAATTATATACCCAGCAAAATTGTCCCTCACATATAATGGTGAAATTAGTATATTTCCAGATAAGCAGAAATGAAGGGAATTTGTTAAAATCAGACCAACCTTTCAAGAGACCATAAAGGGTGTCTTTCAAACAGAGAACCAATAATAGCAAACAACAACCAACCACTAATACAGAAGATGATATAACCCAGAACCAACACAGTTATGGAAGTATTCAAAGTAAAATAAGCTTACAAGATTGTAAACAGAAACCAGAGACATCAATTGGCAAATGAAGACAACTACAAACCAAAAAGATGGAAAATATAGTGTAGTTACAGAACTTCTAAATGGTGAGGAAGTCAAGAAAGTTGCAAGATAGAATGGACTGTTCTAAATTGAGGAGAAAATTATAAACCATAGGGTAACCTCAAAGAAAAATGATAAACATTGACATCACAATAAAAAAGAGGATACATACAAATATTTAGCAAATAAATACTAATAGCAAAATGAATGAATGAATAACAAAAAAGGAAATGATAAGATGATTCATAAACATAATGAGTTCAGCACAGAAAATTATATGGAACAAAAAACCAGGAACACCATGAAAAAACACATAACAAAATGACAGCAACTAATTCATACATGTTGATAATTATACTGAATGTCAATTAAACATACCACTTAAGAGACGGAGAGTTGCAGACTGGATAAGAAAACATAATCCATCAATATACTGTCTACAAGAGACACACCGTAGAGGCAAAGACAAAAATAGACTATAAATCAAAGGTTGGAGAAAGAGTTAATCAAACAGATGGCAACCAAAAGAAGACCAGGAGTACCAATATTAATTTCTGATCAAATTGACTTTAAGGCAAAAAGTATCATAAGAGAAAGGAAGGAAATTATATAATTATTAAAGGTTCAATTAAACAATAAGATATAACCATAATAAATATCTATGGACCCAACGAAAGAGCCCCAAAATACATAAATCAGACTTTAACAGAAAAAAGAAATAGATGACTCCCCAGTTGTAGTAGGAAACTTTAATACACCACTTTCAATGAAAGATAGAACTGGAAAGAAACTCAACAAAGATGTAGAAGAGCTAAACATATAATCCACCAACTTGACCCTATAGACATCTAGAGAGCACTTCACCCAACAAATGCAAAGTATGCATTCTTTTCCAGTGCACATGCAACATTTTCCATGATAGACCATATGTCACGCCATAAAGCAAGCCTTAACAAACTTAAAAACATTGAAATACTGCAAAGCGTCTTCTCAGATTACAATACTATCAGATTAGAAATCAACAATAGGAAGATCAAAGGAAAAAGAGCAAACACATTGAAACTGAACAACACCTTCCTTAAGAATGACTAGATAATAGAAAAAATAAAAACAAAATGAAATTTAAAAATTCCTTGAATCAAGTGACAAAGAAAACAAAACATACCAAAATCTTTGGGACATAGCAAAAGCAATGATCACAGGTCAACTGATAGCAATAAATGCACACATCAAAAAAGAATAAAGAGCCAAAATTAACAATTTAAATCAACATCTCCAACAATTAGAAAAAGAACAGCAAGAAAAGCCTACAGTCACCAGAAAAAAAAGGAAATAATAAAGATTCAAGCAGAAATCAATGAAACAGAAAATAGAGAATAGAAACAATCAACAAGACTAGAAGTTGTTTTTCTTTTGGAAAAGATTAATAAAATTGACAAACCACTGGCAAATTTAACAAAGGAAAAGAGAGAAAATACACATAACACTAATAAGAAATGAAATGGGTAACATCACAACAGAACCAACTGAAATAAAATGGATAATATCAGGATACCATGAAGAACTGTACTCCAACAAAATTAAAAATCTGGAATAAATGGACAGATATCTAGAAAAACACTACTTACCTAAACTAACACAGACTGAGGTGGAAAAGTTGAACAGA
>NW_006921733.1:2394713-2395338 GCF_000298275.1 Orycteropus afer afer
ATGATTCAACATTAAAAAAGCAATCAAAGTCATCCACCACATAAATAAAACAAAGGAAAAGAACCACATGATCATATCAATCAATTCAGAAAAGGTATTTGATAAAATCCAACACTCATTCCTGATCAAAACTCTCAGCAAAACAGGAATAGAAAGGACATTCCTCAACATAATAAAGGTCATATATGCAAAACCAACAGCCAACATTATTCTCAATGGAGAGAGACTGAAACCATTCCCCTTGAGAACAGGAACAAGACACAGATGCCCTCTATCACCACTTCTATTCAACACTGTATTGGAAGTGTTAGCCTGGGCAATAAGACAAGAAAGAGAAATCAAAGGCATCTGAATAGACAAGGAAGAAGTCAAACTATCCCTATTTGATGATGATATGGTGTTATACCTACAAAACCCAAGGGGAAAATAAAAATACCCACTGCCATTGAGTGAGATCTCATAGTGACTCCTCCTTGGATTTCCAAGGGGGTATTACTATAGGAATAGATTGCCCAAGAGACTCAGTAAAAAGTCTACTGGAATTAACTGAAATATTTAGCATCATTGCAGGATAGAATATCAACATCCAACAATCAGGCGGGGCAAGATGGCGGACTAGGCAGAA
>NW_006921733.1:2400147-2401141 GCF_000298275.1 Orycteropus afer afer
GACATGAGACAAAGTATATGTGAACTGCTGTATGAAAAGTGAATTTACTCTGTAAATCTTCACCCAAATCAAAATAAAATTGAAAAAAAAAAGAAAGAAAGAAAAGACAGTGGAAGCAAGTGACCAAAATAAAGAACTAGAAATATATATATAGATATCTTTTGAAACCTTCCAAGAGCTAAAGAAAGTCACAAACAAAAGCAAGGGAAAGACAGAATATAACCATGAAAAACTCAGGAAAACCTTATAATTGCAAAATAAAACAACATATACATAATTAGAAATCATAAAAACAGCTATTATAAATCTAGATGATTAACACCAAAATTATGAAGACAGAAAGCACACTGGAATGACAAAGACATTGAATCAATGTGGCTGCAGAACATATTTCCATGCTAGAAGACATATCTCTTAACAAAAGCTTGTGTAAGGAATACTCAGAAGAAAGGATGAAGAGAAATGAAGACAACCTAAGAGTTATATGGGATGATATCAAAAGAAATAACCTGTGTCTGATTGGAATTACAAAACAAGAGGAGGCAAAAACAAACAAAAAACAACAACAACAACAAAAAAAAACAACCAGAAGACTGTAAAAAATTTACTGGCAGAAAACTTCCCCAATATGAAAGACAAAAAGATATTCATCTAAGAAGCTCAAGCAACCCCATACAGGATAGACCCCCAAGAGAAAGTCACCAAGATACATCTTATCAAACTTTTCAAAATGAAAGACAGAGAAATAATCTTGACAGTGGCTCAGGAAATATGAAATGTAACCTACAAAGGGCAATCAATAAGACTCTCTCTGATTACTCAGTGGAAGCCATGCAGGCAAAAAGGCAATGAGATTACATCCACAAAATCTTGAAGGGAAGGAATTGCCAACCATGAATTATCTATCCAGCTAAACTGTTCTTCAGATGTGTTGGTGAAATTAAGACATTCCAAGACAGATAGAAATTAAGGGAATTTGTAAAAACCAAGCCAA
>NW_006921733.1:2401308-2403961 GCF_000298275.1 Orycteropus afer afer
GTCCTTCCAACAGAAAACAAACAACAGAAGACAGCAAATTAAGATTAAGACACATGACAACACCACCAAGAAGCCAACCCAGAATAAGAATTCTCAAAACTAAAATAAGCTTACAAAAAGGAAAATATAAAACTAGAGGACTCAATCTGTAAATGACAACAACTACAATGAAAATAGAGGGAATAAATTGTGTAATTTCAAAACTTCCAAATGGAGACGAAGTCAGAGCAATGTTGATATAGAATTGACTGCTCCTAACTTACAGAGATAAGAATCTACTATAGGGTAATGGCAAAGAAAATTAATAAGTATCCTAATCAAAATAAAAAAAGAAGAAAATCACAAGGACTTAGTAAACACAAAATCAACACCAAGAAGAAAAGGGTAAGAAACTCAATGACAAAGTGAACTCAACACAGAAAAATATTTGGAACAAAGAAACCATAAACACCACAACAAAAATATGAAAGAATGACGGCAACAGTCATACCTATTACTAATTAACTGAACCTATCATAATGCTGCCTAAAAGAGACTCACCTTAGACACAAAGCTAAATATAAATTAAAAATCAAGGGGTAGAAAAAGATATATCAAGCCAATGGCAACCAAAAAAAGAGCAAGAGTGGGAAAGTTAATTTCTGGTAAAATACACTTCAAATTAAAAATCAGCATAAAGGACAAAGGGCATTATACAATGATAAAAGAGTCAATAAACCAAAAGAACAAAATCATAATAAATATCTATGCATCAATGAAAGAGCTCCAAAATACATAAAGCTAACATTAACTGAATAGAAAGAAATAGACAATTATATAATAGCAGTAGGAGACGTTGGCACACAACTTTTGATGAAGGGCAGAGCAACTAGAAAAAAATCAACAAAGACACAGAAGATCTCAACAACATAATCAACCGACTTGACCACACATACAGAACACTCCATCGAACAAAAACACAATACATTTTAATTCTCCAGTGTACAATGATCATTCTTTAGAATAGAACACATGTTAGGCCAGAAAACAAGTCTCAATAAATTTAAAAACACAGAATACTACAAAGCATCCTCTATGATCACAACACTATAAGTTAAAAGCAATTCACAGAAAGATTGGGGAAAAAAAATCAAATACATGGACATTGAATAGCATACTGCTCAAGAAGAACTAATGGTTATCTCAGGAAATAATGTGTGAGGAAAAAAAAAAAATCCTAGAAAGAAACTTGAATGAAAACACAGCATACCAATATATTTGGGACATGGCTAAAACAGCAGTCAGAGATCAATTTATAACAATAAATGCACACATTGAAAAAGGAGAATGAGGCAAAATCAACACTTTAACCCAGCAACTCCAACAATTGGACAAAGAGCAACAAAAGAAGCCTGTTGTCTCCAAATAAAGAAAATAATATAGACCAGAACAGAAATAAATGAAGCAGAATACAGAAAAATATCAAAAAGTCTAGAGCTGGTTCTTCAAAAAGAACAATAAAATCAACAAACCACTGGCAAATTTAAGTAAGGAAAAGAAAGAAAAGATGAAAATAACACAAATAATAAATGAAATGGGTGACATCACAATAGAATCAACTAAAATAAAAAAGGTAATAACAGAATAATGTGAAGAAATGTACCTCAACAAATTTGAAAAAACCAGAAGAAAAGGACAAATTTCCAGAAATTCAAGACCTACCTAAAAAAACCACAGACAGGCATAGAAAATTTGAACAGACACATAACAAAAGAAGAAATTGAGCAGGCCAGGAAAAAACTTCCCAAAAAATAGTCCTGGCCCAGATGACTTCACTGGAGAATTTTATCAAGTCTTCAGAGAAGAGCTGGCACCTATCCTACTCAAGCCATTCTATAGTATATAAAAGAATGGAATACTCCCAAATTAATTCTATTAGATCCACTAAAAAGGAAAGCTACACACCAATATCCTTCACAAATATAGACACCAAAAACTTAAAAAAAAATCCTAGCCAACCAAATCCAACAACAACAACAACAACATAATAATAATAATAATAATACACCATGAGAAAGTGGTATTTATATTAGGTAAGCAAGGAAGTTTCAACATCAGAAAAAATAATCAATGTAATCCATCACATAAGTAAAACAAAGGATAGGAACACATGATTCTATTATTTGATATCAAAAAGACATTTGATGAAATTCAATATCCATTCCTGGTAGAAACTCGAAGCAAAATAGGAACAGAAGGGAAATTTCTCAATGTAACAAAGGGCATATATACCAAACCAATAGCTAACACCATTTTCAGTGGAGAGAGACTGAAAACATTCCTCTTGTGAACAGGAACTAGACAAGGATGCCCTTTATCACCACTTCTATTCAACATTTTATTGCAAGTCCTAGACAGGGCAATAAGCAAGAAAGAGAAATAAAAGCATTCAAATTGGTAAAGAAGAAGTTAGATTTTCTGTATTTGCAGATGGCATGATCCTATATGTAGAAAACCAAGTAATTCACAAAGAAATTTACTGGAAGTAATTGAAAGATTCAGAAAAGTGGCAAGACATAGTATCAATATACAAAAATAAGTTGGTTTCCTCTACATCAACAAAGAGATCTCTGAAAAGGAAATAAGATAAACAATACCATTTACAATAGCTACT
>NW_006921733.1:2406171-2406954 GCF_000298275.1 Orycteropus afer afer
TTTGTTGAAATATCTCAATCGGTATTCCATCAATTCTGGGAGCCTTGTTCTTTGCCAATACTTTCATTGCAGCTTTGATTTCCTCCTTCAGTACCATTGGTTCTAGATTATATGCCACTTCCTGAAATGGATAAAGATCAACCAGTTCTTTTTGGTACAGCAACTCTGGGTATTCCTGCCATCTTCTCTTGATGTTTCCTGCATCATTCAATATTTTGCCCATATAATCTCTCAATATTGCAACTCGAGGTTTAAATTTTTTCTTCAGTTCTTTTAGCTTGAGAAATGCCAAACATGTTCTTTCCTTTTGGTTTTCGAACTCCAGGTCTTTCCACATTTCATTATCGTAATTGGTTTTTTCTACTCAAACTGCTCTTTGAAATCTTCTGTTCAGCTCCTTTATCTTGTCATTTCCTCCATTTGCTTTAACTACTCTCCACTCAAGGGCAAGTTTCAGAGTCTCTTCTGTCACCGATTTTGGCTTTCTCTTCTTTTCAGTCATCTTTTGCTTTTTTCATGGATAATGTTCTTGATATCCTCCCACAATTCTTCTGGTTTTCAGTCATTGGTGGTTAATGTATCAAATCTATTCAGTAGATGATCTCTAAATTCAGGACGGATACATTCAAGATCATATTTTGGCTCTCTTGGACTTGTTTTAATTGTCTTTAACTTCAAGTTGAATTTGCATATGAATAGCTGATGGTCTGTTCCACAATCAGCTCCTGGACTGGGTTTGGCTGAAGATATTGAGCTTTTCCACCGCCTCTTGCCACAGATGTA
>NW_006921733.1:2407596-2409542 GCF_000298275.1 Orycteropus afer afer
CACTGATGTCGAGGCTATCAATCTTTATGCATTCCATTTCATTTTTGACAACTTCCAATTTTCCTAGATTCATACTTCGTACATTCCATGTTCCAATGATTAATGGATGTTTGCAGCTGTTTCTCTTCAATTTGAGTGGTGCCACATCAGCAAATGGAAGTCACAAAAGCTTTACCTTATCCATATGAGTAAGGCTGGGTTTACTTAGATGATGCAGCTCTTTCTTCGTCCCATTTTGGGAGACTTCTGACCTAACTGGACTGTTCATAAAGTTGTGCGGCAATGTATCAGTGTTTCTTTGCTATTCATAAGGTTTTCCCTGGCCAATTATTTGAGAAGTGGATGGCCTCTTTCTTTTTCTTAGTCTGTCTCACTCTGTAAGCTAGGCTGTTACCTGTGCACCATGTGCATCCTGCTGGGTTTGAAAACAGTGGCTCAGCCTCAAAACTCACATCAGCACGTCACCATGGTAGGACAAACTAACAGACAAGTTTGTCTCCCTGTTGGAAACCTCTCCTACCACTCTTACCTGGGTTCCTGTGGCTGACTTCTCCTCTGTCTGGGTTCCTGGGCCTTTTAATCCCCTTTCTCCCGCTCTCCCATCCTGCTGCTTTGGGCATGCCTGAGTTCTCTCTCCTCACCTGGATCTCTGTGGCTGACTGCTCCTCTGGCTGGATTCCTGGCTTTTAATCCCCTTTCTCCTGATCTCCCATCCTGCTGCTTTGGGTGTGCCTGGGTTCTCTCTCCTCACCTGGACCCCTGTGACTGACTGCTCCTCTGTCCTGGTTCCTGGGCCTTTTAATCCCCTTTCTCCCACTCTCCCATCCTGCTGCTTTGGGCGTGTCTGAGTTCTCTCTCCTCACCTGGATCCCTGCAGCTGACTGCATATTCATGGATAGGAAGACTGAATATTGTGAAAATGACAATGCTGCCCCAAATAATGTATATATTCTATGTAATCCTGATGCAAATTCCATCAACATCCTTTAAGTACATGGAAAAAAGTCACTAATCATGTATGGAAAGGAAAGACAGCTTGTATAAGAGAAGGACTAAACCAAATTAAAAAAAAAAAAAAAACTGCCATTGAGTCAATTCTGACTCGTAGCAACTCCTACTGGATTCCCAAGGCTATAGATCTTTACAGGAGTAGATTACCTCAACTTCCTGCCATGGAGCAGCTGGTAGATTTGAACCACTGATCTTCTGCTTAGAAGCCAAGTGCCTTACCAACTAACTATATCACTATAGCTCCTCCTGAGAAAGAAAAACAAAGTAGGAAGTCTTACACTCCCCAATATCAAAACCTACTAAAGAGCCACAGTAGTCAAAACAACCTGGTATTGGTACAAATACAGAAACATAGACAAGTGGAACATAATTGAGAATCCAGAAATAGATTCATCCATCTATGGACAGCTGATCTTTGACAAAGGGCCAAACCCCATTAAATAGGGGAGAGACAGCCTCTTTAACAAATTGTGCTGGCAAAACTGAATATCCATTTGCAGAAAAATGAATCAAAGTTCATAGATCACAATATACACAAAAATGAACTCAAGATGGATAAAAGACCTAAATGTAAAACTGAAAACTAAAAAGTTCAGCAAAGACAAAAAAGCTTCAAACTCAGGGGCCCTAATTCATGGCATAAGTAGACTATCAAGCATAACCCAAAATGATGACTACCCAAATATTCTCTGCTACTGAAACAATTCTCACTCATAGCTAGATTCCCATTGTGTTTCCAAGGCTGTGAATCTTTACAGAAGTAGATTGCCTCATTTCCTCCCATGGATAAGCTGGTGGGTTTGAACCCCTGACCTTCTGATTACCAGCCAAATGCTTTACCTACTACACAACCAGAGCTTCTTAATTAGATGACTGGAACCTCATAAAATTTAATTTTTATGAACAATTTAATTCTTGTGTACATCAAACCAAAC
>NW_006921733.1:2409662-2415006 GCF_000298275.1 Orycteropus afer afer
CCAAGGAGTGGCTGGTGGGTTTGAACTGCCAGCCTTCTGGTTAGTAGTCAAATGCCTTAGGCACTATGCCACCAGAGCTCCTGTGTACATCAAAAGACATCTCCAAAAGGGTAAAAAGAGAACCTACAGATTGGGGGAAAATATTTTCCTATGCCATATCCAACAAGGGACTTAGGTGTAAAATTTAAAGAAACTTCAACACCTTAACATAAAAAAAAGAAGAAGACAAACAAACCAATTTAAAAATGGGAAAAGGACATAAACAGACACTTCACCAAAGAAGATATCCAGGAAACCAACAAATATAAGAAACAATGTTCATGATCATTAGCCATAAGAAAGATGCAAGTCAAAACAAAAATGAGATATCATCTTTCCTCCACAATAGTAGTAAATTTCAATAAGACAGAAAACAATAAATGCTAGTGAGGGTGTGGAAACATGGGAACTCTCATACACTGCTGATGGAACTGTAAAATGATACAAAAACTGTGGAAAATGCTTTGGTGTTTCCTTTACAAATAGGAAATAGAAATAACACTTGAACCAGCAATCCCATTTCTAGGAATATAGCCTAAAGAGGTGAGATCCAGGACATGAATAAATATATGCACACTCATGTCCATAGCAGCACTATTCATAACAGCAAAGAGATGAAAACAACTTAACTGCTAATCAACTGATGAATGGATAACCAAACTATGGTGCACACACACAATGGAATACTATGGAACATTAAAGAGCAATGAAGAATCCATGAATCACCTCATAATGTGGATGAACTTAGAGGACATTATGCTGAATAAAATAAGTCAATCACCAAAGGACAGATACTGTATGAGTCCGATATTATAAAAAGTCAAGGGAAAGTTTATGCAGGGAAGAAATTTTCTTTGTTGATTAACAGGAAGGGGGAGAGTAGGCAAAATTGCTCAATAGTTAAAAGATATGTTGATTTGGGTGAATGGAAAAGTAATAAAACAAAAATGAGTGACCAACACAATAATACTAAGAAAAAGCAGAACTCAGAGAGGTGCAAAAGAAGTACAGACAACAAAGGTAAATATTATTACATATACAACACTATATTATCAGTAATAATAATAATAACACTAGGCTATGAGGCATTTGGCTGCTAACCAGAATGCTGGCAGTTCAACCCCACCAGCCACTACTTGGAAGGAAGATTGGGTAATCTACTTCTGTAGTGATACCACCTCGGAAACCCAAGGAGGGGTCGCTATGAGTCAGATCTGACTGGACAGCAGTGAGTTTGTTTTTTATGAGCACAATATATGTGGTAAGACAGATAAGAAAATCAGGTATGGATAAGTGAAAGGGAATATACCCATGACTATACATGGGTTTGGCAGATGATATTCCTACATGTGTATTTGTATGTGCTGCAAAAATGTCCACATACATTATAGAACTAACAGGGGAGAAAGTTAAGATAACTTTTTAGCCACAACCAATCACTTTAAAGGAGGGAGTTGCTGGGCCTACAGGGTCAGGACCATGTTTGCAGAGGACATCAAGCTCAATTGGCACAACATAGTACACACAAATGTTCTACGTCCTACTTTGGTAAGTAGCAACTGTGATGTTAAGAGCTTGTGAATGGCCATCTAAAATTCAACTATTGGTCTCTCCTTGTGTGGAGCAAAGAAGAGTGAAGAAAATCAAAGACTTATGGAAACAATTAGTTCAAGGGACTAGTGGACCACAGGAACCTCAGCCTGAACAACCTTGAGATCAGAAGAACTAGACATTGCTCAGCTTCCAATGCCCACCACTTGGAAAGGAATCAAAACTGGAGTTCCTGGATAGAATGGGAAAAAAAAAAAAAATGTGGAATAAAATTCAAAAACGTAAAAAATACCAGGAGTACTGATTGGATAGAGGCTGGTGAAACCTCTGCAACCATAGGCCCACATTACCCTTTGGTCCTGGAAATGGACTTACTCTTGTTGGTTAGCTCTCAGTTAAACAACAGACAGGCTGAAAAGCTGCACAACTGCACCAGGGAGATGCACTCCTTAGAACAGTCAACTATGAGAGTGGAATGGCAGCATTTGCACAGAAAGAAAGTTAGACAGGGAGCAATGCATACATAAGAAGGACACAGGGAAGGGATAACCACAGGTAGGAGGTGGGAGTAAAGCTTTTACATTGTGGGGATTGTAATCAGTGTCATGAAACAAAATGTGTATAAGTTGTTGAGTGTAAAATGAATCTGCTTTGTAATATTGCACCCAAATCACAATTTTTTAAAGAAAATATACATATTAAATTTATATTGAAATAGATCACCATTGCCTAGGATATCAGTCATTAGGTGTTTCATGTCATTTTTTTATGACTTCCAATTTTTCTAGATTTATACTTTATATATTCCACACTCTGATTTTTAAAGAATTTTTGCAGCTATTTCTTCTCATTTTGAGTAAGGCTGCATCAGCACATGAAAGTTCTGAAAGTTTTACTCATCAAAGTCATTAAGGTTAACTTTACTTTGAGGAAGCATCTCCTTCTAATTGTATATTGAGTATCTTCCAACCCTAGGGACTCAACTTCCATTACTACATCAGATAATATTCCATTCCTCTTTATAAGGCTTTTGGCAGACATCCCCTCCCAGAGGCAGATCAAATCCTCCTTCTTAGTCTGTATTAGCCTGTAAGCTCTGCTGAAATCTGTCCACAATGGGTGACCCTGTAAGTATTTGCAATAGTGGTGGCATAGGTACCAGCATCACAGCCTTGTGCAAGCCAGCACAATACAGCAAACTGAAAGCCTTCAGTATGGATTACACCTTAATTGATTACAAGGAATGGGAATTCCAGAACACTAAATTGTGCTCATGTGAAATCTGTATATAGATCAAGAGGCACAAAGAGATGCTGTTTGGTTTAATATCAGTAAAGGTATGTGTCAAGATTATTCTTTCATCACACATATCCAATCTGTATGCTGAGCAAATAATGCAAGAAAATGGAATGTGGCATCAGCATTGGAGGAAGACTCATTAATAACTTGTGATGTGCAGATGACACAACTTTGCTGGCTGAATGCAAATAGAATTTGAAGCAATCACTGATGAAGATCAAAGACTACAGCCTTCAGTATGAATTAAATCTCAATATAAAGACAACAAAAATAAGCAACACCACAATAAATACAGAAAAGATTGAAGTTGTCAAGGATTTCATTTTACTTTTATCCACAGTCATCACCAGCTGTCAAGAAATCAAAGGACATATTCTATTGGGCAAACCTGCTGCAAAAGACTTCTTTAAAGCATTAAAAAGCAAAGATGTCATTTTGAGACTAGGGTGCACCTGACCCAAGCTATAGTATTTTCAATTGCTTCATATGCATGCAAAAGCTGAACAATGAATAATGAAGACCAAAGAAGAATTGATATATTAGAATTATGGTATTGATGAAGAATATTGAAAACACCATGGACTGTCAGAAGAATGAACAAATATGTCTTGGAAGAATTAAAGCCAGAATGCTCCCTTAGAAACAAGGATGGGGAAAGTTTGTCTCACATACTTTGGACATATTATCAGAAGGTATCATTGGAGAAGGACATCATCCTCAGAAAAGTAAAGGGTCAGAGAAAAAGAAGAAGAATGTCAATGAAATAGATTGGCACAGTGGCTGCCTACCACAACCTAACCACAGGCTGTTCACCATTAATGCCCTTGGGTGGGAGGTGCCCCATGTGAAGAAGACCACACAGCCCGTTATGACTTACCTTTACCTTATGAAAGTGTTAAAAAAGCCCACAATTGCTTTGTCTTATTTTTTAAAGATTAAGATTGTGAAAAGTGCACATCTTTAATTTCTAGGCTTCATTCTTTCTGCATTTCAGTCTACAAATGAACTTCTTTTTATTTAATACAAAATTACTTTTTTTTTTTTAATATAGTATGTGAATTTCTCCTTGGAAATTATCTACCATCTTCCCAGTGTATGTCCTTTTAAAATGAAAACTTTTGTTATTAGCTTTAATGAAACAAGGGTTTTAGGAAGTTGTAGGATGCAAAATTTCAGTAGCAAATACATTCACATTTCCTTCTTTACAGTCAGAGCAACAGAATCAGTTGTTTCCCAAATCCTTGGTGATAACACTATCATCCAGGTGATGACCACTTCCAATTGCAAAAGTGAAGTTAGGACAGTCTTGATGCATTCATGAGACTCAAAGAGCATGATACCAAAGCAAAAACACTGAAGGACATCTAGTCTGGTCTGAAATTCAAATCTTCAAGAACAATTAAATGAGGAGGGCCACATTGAGTATGAAATCATGAACAGGAAACAAGGATAGAGGACTGAGTTCTGGCTGCAACAGGCCCCAACTCTGTGGAGGTCTGAGTAGCACCACTCTGCACCTTCTATCCATGATATCAGAAAGTAGTCCTTCAAGCTCCCTCCTTAGTAGGTTCCAGACATCCCAAAATGACTTGTGTCAGTACAAAGTAGGCTTGGCGGTACATTGATTACACACTGCTAGGAGTTAGTCCAAGCTCCATATAATGGACATCACTCAGCCCCATATTCCTTCCACAGAGTAGATGGTGAGTTTGAATCACCAACCTCCTGGTTAGCAGTCAAATGCCTTAGGCACCACAACACCAGAGCTCTTTATGGAGAATAATTGGGGAAGTCATCACCTAATCAGTGATTGACGTTCAGAGTGTCCAGGCTAGTCTAACTTAGTAAGTGAATTCAGCACTGGTAAGAGGCCTGCCTGGAATCCTTGGGCCATCAATATTTGGCAGAAAGTTGTTTATCTGTCCATTAGGACTAGCCCTCATTCCAAAAAAGAACCTTCACAGGATCCAAGGATAAATGATCTATGAGATGATCCATTAAACATTACAACTCCATCCAGACAAAGTAACAAAGAATTAGCAGAGTCACTATCTGATTTGACAACTTGCAGAATCTCCTGGTCATCCTCATCTCCTGAGAATGATTGCTGTCAGGGAGAAACTGGTATTTTTTCACCCTTGTGAGAGTAATTTTTTTTTTTTTTTTTTTCAGTTTCTGGAACTCAAGCCTCTCATGTGTGATTGAGACAATATTGGTAATGTGATAATGTAACTACTTAACAAGGATGTGGAATGCTATTATATTTTTCTCCACCTTTCCAGGAGTGTGTGGTTCACTTTAGGAGACTTTTAGTATTAAAGGTGAGTTTAAAGAAATAAACTGTCCCTTTGATAGATTTACACAAAG
The DNA here is from genome assembly GCF_000298275.1 of Orycteropus afer afer. Lineage (NCBI taxonomy): Eukaryota > Metazoa > Chordata > Mammalia > Tubulidentata > Orycteropodidae > Orycteropus > Orycteropus afer. The sequence goes on from NW_006921733.1 coordinate 2,414,919, forward strand.
CCTTAAAAGATAACAGTGGGGGGTTCCGGCAAGATGGTGGACTAGGCAGAAGGATTGCACAGACCCTCTTCAACAAAGAAAAGGGAAA
>NW_006921733.1:2420326-2433663 GCF_000298275.1 Orycteropus afer afer
AAAAAAAAAAAAAAAAGAGATAATAGTGGAAGGTGAGAAAAGGTATTGTGGTTTAGCAGTACCTCAAGAAAATTACTCTAATTCCATCTTGAGCTCCACTTCAACTTTTTTGAAATAAATAGGACTCCAGGAGATATATTAATTTAGTCTCCTTCTAGAATGCTGAAATTATTTCTGTTTAGGTATTGCTAAGAAGCACTTTTCATTGTTAGAAACAGAATACTAGAATATGAAATAATTTAGTAATACTTTGTAAATGAAGGAGTATATATACAAAGTTTTTGTTTTGTGCTGTTTGGTTTTTAGCTTTGAAGAACTGACATGGGCTTTTCCTTTTGTAAGCAATCTTAAGAAATCAGGATTTCATTACTTGTAATATTTTGTTTTTTTAACAAGGTGAGTGTTAGATGTATTACAAGATATAACAATAATATCAGATTTAAAAATAAGCAAAGTTTGTGGCGAAGTACCTTGATTATTTTCCTTCCTTCAATCTCCAAACCAGGAAGAAAGCATCATATCTGAAATTTTGCAAAAAGATTTCTGAATTACTTTTTTAGCACAAAAATGATGTCTCAGGATGGAATAAGTAGGCAGAAGATCAACCAGGAAATAGTAGATTTAAACAACATTATAAACCAACACAAACCTAATACACAGTTACAGAACATGCCACTGACAAGAGCAGTATACATATTTTTTTCCCTCAAGTGTATATGTAATATTATCCAAGATAGATGGTATGTAAGGCTACAAAAAACAAGCCTCATTAAATTTAAAAGGATTGAAATCATATAATGTATATATAGTCTTTGACTAAAATGGAATTAAATTAGAAATCAGTAATTGTGTATTATTGAAAATCCAAAAGAAATGCAATATATTTGAAAATAGCTGCATGAGGTGGTAGGTGGGACCAAAATTGTACTGAAATAAGGTAATGACACCAGATACTAATATTCCATTCATTATGGAAAGTATATTGAAGTTTCCAACTATTAATATTGGATTGTTTATTGTCATTTCAATTGACTCAATTTTTTCTTCATGTAGTTTGGATCTCTGTTGTTATATACTATATAAATATGTTTATAATTAACATATCTTCATGATAAATTGACCCTTTTATCATTACAAAATATCACTATTTAGCTCAAGTGGCTTTTTTTTTTTTTTTGGATGCATCTTCCCTGAGAATAGCATCTGGAGCAGATTCTGCTTAAGATGAAGCTTAGGAGCAGGAAAAGGAAGTAAGTGTGGTTCCAGTGCTAAACACTCTTGCTAATCTTAATGACATATAATAAATTTTCTTGGATGAGTATTTCACCATTTGCTATACGTCTTCAAGACAAATCCAGACACTTGCAATGATTGTTGTTGGTGTTTGTTTTTTAACAATTTTCTTCTATTAAATATTTTTTTGTCAGGAAGAAATTCCACTGATCTCCTCACTCCACCATTTCAAGAGTGCTGTTTATGTACATATTATATTGTCTGCAAGTACTGCAAATAGTGACGGCTTTATGTCTTCCTTTTCAATATTTAGGAGGTCTGGTGGCATAGTGCCTAAGGCAGTTGACTGCTAATCTAAAGGCTGGTGGCTCAAACCCATCAGCCATTCCTCAGAAGGAAGATGGGTCACTCTACTTCTGTAGTGATACTGCCTCAGAAACCCAAGGAGCAGCCGCTATAGGTCAGATCCAACTTGACGGCAGTGAGTTACTTTCAGTATTTACAATTTCCTCCTTTCAGTAATTGGATATTATGGATACTATGACTATTCCATTTTTCCTTCTCTGTAGACTTTGAAGGTTGTGACCTAGAGTTGACAGGTTTAACAGACAACATCCTACTTTTCAAAGCCCTAGAATTCAATGGATTGAAATTTGAATACCCTAATTTTTCATCCATGAATTAGACTCCCTTCCTTATAATTTTCCCAAGGCTTGATATACCAAGATGTAGATGTTCCTACAGTTCTCTTTTTCAGGATACCATCAAGTCAAGTTTTCATATTTGGGCAGCTTTTCTGTCCTAACTGGATCCTTATTAGGGTAGACTGAAAGTGTGACTTCTCCATTCTAGAACAACTATTTTTGCACATTTTCTTCTTAAAAACAGCCAAGTATACTGCTTAAGTATAGAGCAGTAGAATAGCCATTGGCAAGTTAGGACTCATGAGTAGGAATAAATTCAATAGAAGCTAGCAACGTGAAAAATTTTACAAACAAGAATCAGAGGTTAGGGTGGTCACAGAAGACAATATATAGGGTATTTATAGAAGTGGTTCTCAGAAATATCTGGTCTTGTTAAAATTCCACAGTGTTTTATTAAGTCTTAGATGGGTCCTGAGTATTTGCATTTCTAGTAAGTTCCTAGGTAATGATGATGAATCTGAGTCCAAAGAAAACCCTTTGACAACCACTGGGTTAGAAGAATTGAGCAAGACCTGATAGTAGACAATTGTTTAAGATGCCACAATATTAAGACAATGGGGTACAGGGAAAAAGGCATTCTAGTTTGGTTTTGCCATTATATGGGCATTGTTTATTGTCATAGAAGGACTTTTCCATCTTCCTGGAATGCTTTTCCTGAAAGTATCACCACGATTATCATCCTCAAATGTCACCTACTCAGTAACAACCTTGAAAAGCCTATTTTGAATTGCAACCCTACTCTCACATCCCCAATCCTTCTTACTACATTTCATAGTAGTACTTGTCACACACACACACATGCACCACACAATTTTCTTATATTTATTTTTTATTGCCTTCTTATTTTTTACATGAGAATGTAACACCATGAAGGCAGGGTTTTTGTTTTGTTTTGTTTTTGCTTAAATTAGTGTTGTATCCAAGTACTGAAAATAGTATTTGGCATATAGTAGATGCTCAATATATATGTGCATCTACTTTAATGGGAAATCCCAAAGCTCCCTTCCAGGTCTCTCATTTTGTCCTTTGGTTGTCTTATTTCTCCATTCCCTCCAGCTTTTATCCTCAATAAGATCACTCACAATGCTATAGCAATTTTTTTTTTCTTTCTAACCAGATCTTTGGGAGCTCTGGTAGCATAGTGGCTAAAGCACTTGACTGCTAACCAGAAGGCTGGCGGTTCAAACCCACCAGCCACTCCTCGGAAGGAAGGTTGCGCAATCCTACTTCTGCAGTGATACTGCCTCAGAAACCGAAGGAGGGGCACATAACAACAACAACAACAAACCAGATCTTTGTTATCCAATTTTGCAATTCTCTTTTAGATTTCTTCCATTCATTCTAAATCTCATGTTATTTACATTCCTCCTCTAATTTCCACTTATTCTATATCTTGCAACCATCCATCTGACAAAATCTGTTATGTATAAATGAAGTGAATTTTGTTTGGACTGTGCAGCAAATAAAAGCAATGTTAGTAGCAGTCAGTAATCTCTTAACTTCCAAGAGTGTCATTCATCAAAATTCACAGCATCACCTCTGGACCTTAGTGATATTTTCAATAAAGATTTTTTTTTAAATGTTTGATTCTTTAAGTCTGTGTGATCAGTAATACTAATATTAATACTACTTGGTAGAGGAAAGTATAATTTACCCACATCAATAGATTTGCCTGTTTCTTTTCAATCTTTTCTCTTTCTTTCTTGTCCAAAAGCACTTTTGTTTGTGGTTATTAGAGCAATCATCTGAGTCCTGGTAGCTATAGTAACAGCTTTGAAAAGATGCTTTCACATTGTTGCTTTTCTGCACACTGGGAAACAGTCCTTAACTCAGCAAATCAACATGGATTATTATTTAGGAAAAACTCAGATTCAGAGGATCTTTTCTAATCATTTTTTACAAATGTCCCAACAAAGCCTGAAGTATCAGTTACACACGGGGACACTCACATCTTCTTTCTCTCTCACACATTGGATTCATAGCCAAATTTATCAGATATACAGAGAAAATAGCTCAGGAAGTAAACAGAAGTTTCCCTCTATTGGAGGATTGGCCCAAGAAAACAGTGTACAAATACAGACGTGAGAAATCTAATGAAATGAGTTCACAATTTTGACTGTGCTAGTAAATATAAGTATATTTATTCTTTGATTCACTTTAAAATACTTTAATGATTTTGATGAAACTTGGAATAAAAAAGGACTTCTATTTTCAGTAAAATGTTTTCTTAAATAAGAAACATCTCCAACGGGATGCATGAATCAGTTTTTATCTCAAAACTAAATGACAACTGATATTTTAAAATAACACATCTGCTGCCATGTTGGCAGATTTCACTGGAATTCAGTTACATGGGAAGAGATCATAAAATTGAATAATTTTATTGATTAATATTTAGCACAAAATCCAATGTTAAACCAATACTTCATCCAGGCATAAAAAATAAAAAGTACTAAGATTCATAACAGCCTAGAGCTAAGTTAAAATAACACTCTTAAAGAATAAGTGATATCTAAAGTTAAGAAGAAAGTCATATTTATCTTAGAATTCAAACCCATTTACCATGGATTTATTACTTACATTTGTAAGTACCAGTTATGTCTAACTTTAGAATAATCTGACATAGCAAGTTGTTGAACATTTTTGGAATTTTAGTTAAAATAGCCTGGCAAAATATTTAGTATATTTCTGAAATATGTTTGTGTGTGTGTGTGTGTGTGTGTCGCCTATAACAGTCTGTGAATAATTACTGAAAGAACTGGCATAAGGAAATCAACTACTGTCATTACTGGGTTAATTAAAATTCCTTGCACTATTTAGTAAACTCTAAATTCATTCTTCCATGTTTTACTATTTATCTTTTTAAATAAATTTTATTTTAAAACCGTTTCTGATTTACAGAAAATTGTGGAAGTAGCACAGAGAGTTCATATATCCCTTGCCCAATTTCTCCTATTATTAGCATTTTATTTTAGTATGGTACATTTGTCACAACTAAGAAACCAATAATGATATATTATCGTTAACTAAAGTCTGTATTTTATTCAGATTTTTTCAGTTTTTACTTAGCATCCCTTTGCATTCTAGGAACACATCCAGGATTCTCCATTAATTTTAGTCATCACTCTCCTTCAGCTCATCTAGACTATGACAACTTCTTAAATTTTACTTGTTTTTTGACAACCTTGACAGTTTTGTGGAGTACTGACCAGGTATGTTATATAAAGTCCTTCCATTTTTATTTATCTACTGTTTTCCTCAAGATTAGTTTGGGATTGTGAGTTTGAGGAGGAAGGATGCAAATGTGTCATTCTCATTACAGTTTATCAAGAATACATGACTTGCCACTGTTTATGTTGACTTTGTTTACCTGGTTGTGATAGTGTTTGTCATGTGGTAGTGTTTCTTCTCTGTAAAGGTACTTTTTTTCCCCCTATTTGCATGTTGTATTCTTTGGAAGGAAGTCACTATGGGCATACCATGTTTAAAGAGAGGGATTTATGCTTAACCTCATTGATGGCAGAGTATCTACATGAGTTATTTGGAATTCTTCTACATGACATATTTGTCTGTTCTCCATTTATATATTTATTCAGTTTTTATTTATATCAGTGTGGACCCATGGGTATTTGATTCATACTTCAGGTTATAAATCATTAATAGAGTATTTTGTGACTCAAATTATTTCAGTTTTGGCCATTGTGAACTCTTTCAGTTGGTTATTTTGACTCTGAAATAATCCTCATCATTGTGTGTGGTTTTCCTCTCTTTATTTATTTATTTTAGCACTTCCTTACTTTTTGGCACTAAAAAGGAATATAAAGCCCTTGTATGTTTTATACTCCAGTTCTGGAATTCACCATTTATCCAAGGAGATCTGGTTACTTCGATTGGGGTATTGAAACTCACTAACTGGACATTCCAAAACCAAACCAAACTAACTGCTATCTAGTGGAGTCCAACTCATAGCAACCTCCATTGGGTTTCTGAACCAGTAAATCATTATGGAAGTAGATTGTTCCATATTCCTTACACAGAGCAATTGATGGGTTTGAACCACTAAACTTCTGATTAGCAGTCAAATGTCCTAGGCACTGCACTACTAGAGCGCCTTAACTGGACATTAGTTGCATTTATGTCTATTAAGTGCAGTTGCTTTTAGGCCCATTCATCTGATGAAACAAAGAAGTATATGTATTTATAATAGCCTGTGCATGAGTACTTAGGTATAAACCTTTTTTCTATATGTATTCATCTGCATCTATATTAAACTAAACATAAGTTCATACTGAGGATTTTAACTCTACTCTATCACCTTAAGGATCATTCTAGTCTCCTTACCTTATATATAAACTCCCAGTATCTACCACTTATTTATCTAATTGTTCAATTCTGGTGTATATGTACAGTGGTATCAGAATGATTAACCTGTATACTTATGTTGGAGGAGGGAGGACTTTATTAACTAGAGTAGTGATAATATAGATTTTGCTTTTACACTTAAAGAATCCAATCATTTACAAAATTACTTAGGTCAGCATCTTCTCTTCTAACCACTTTCAGTGAGGTTACTTCATGTATTATTCTGTCATAGTTTTCATTCCATCTTGGGAATTTAAGTCCATCATGTAGTGGACTTAATATAATAATATACATGACATAGGAAAGAGGAAGATAACTTGAAAGTATATTACTAAAAATTATCTAAGATCGATAAAAAAGAAAAAAAATGTGGAAAATAAAAATGTACAGAGGGAGATTTTAGACTCCAAGTTAGGTGAAAATAATCTCTGAAAAAGAAAAAAAAGAGGTAGAATTGCAGGGGGAAAAAAGGAAACAATGGCTAAATAACACTCAAAGTGGAGAAAAAAGGGGAAAAATTACAGAATTAAGAAGCACAGGAAATGCCAAGCATGAAAAACATGAAAAAGTTTTCATCTGTGCACATCAGAGGCAATCTAGTATAAGTCATAGATAAATAACAAATTTTTAATATAGAAAAAAATATAATATATTTGGGATAATTATTTTACTGAGTGTAGATTTTACCTCAAAATTAAGAAAACAGTGAAACATATCTCAAATGGTGAAAGAAAACTGTCAACCTGGATTTCCATATTCAATGAAAATGTCTTTCAAAACTTAGAAAAAATAAATTTCAAACAAGTAAGACTAAATGATCTTAACTAAAAAGAAACAATGAAAGAAGTTCTTCAGACTCAAAGAAAATGATGGTATATGAAACTTGGAAGAATATCAGAAATGGTAAATATCTGGGTAAATAAAACCATTGATTTTTTAAAACTTTATTTTTCTTAATTTTTAAGTAAAATATATGCTATTTTAGAGCAAAAATTGTTATATAAAAGGTATGTGGAATACATATATGTGAGTGTGTGTGTATGTCTGTATGTATAACAACTATGGCATAAAATACAGAGAAGGAGTGGCAAATGGAATTATATATTTTTAAAATTTCTACTTTATATCTGTAGCACAAAAATTAATTATTAATAGATTATGGAAAATAAAAGATTTCTATTTTACATCCTAAAATAAACAACAATACTGAAAAGTGAGAGGGTGAAAATGTATTGGAGCAGAGATTTGCTATGCTATTGAAGTTAACGTGGAATCAGGTCAAACTAGATTATAATAAATTTAGGATGATAACTGGAATACCTCTGCTAAAAACCACAATAAAATATCTAAAAATTTATGCAAAGTGAAATGCGACAAGAATCAAAATTTTTCACTATATAATATAAATGAACACAAAAGATGGGTTATTATGAGAAATGAAGGGCAAAAAAATATAATATACACAGAAAAGAAAGACAAAAACAGCAGAACTCTTTATTTAGCATTCATTACTTTAAATGTAAATGTGTTAAACTCTCCAATCAAAGGCAGAAATTGGCAGCACAGTTTTTTTTTTTTTTTAAGAAATATCCAGATATATGTTTTGTATATATACCTAATTTTAGATTCAAAGACAAAAATAGATTAAACGTGAAAAGATGAAAAGCATATTTCATTTAAACAATAATCTCAAGAGATCTAGGGGTGGCTAGACTACTAGACAAAATAGACTTTAAGCAAAAAACTGTGATGTGATATGGAAGGATATTATATATTAATAAAAGGGTGAATTCTTCAAGAACATATAGCAATTGAAAACACATATGCCCCTAATATCATAGATCTAAAATATATGAGGCAAACATCCACATATTGAAAGAAAAATGAACAGATATACATTAATATTGGAGACTTTCAATAATGAATTGAATACTCAGGCAGAAAACCAATAAGGACGTAGAGTGCTCCAGCAACACTATAAAGTGACTAGTCAAAGCACATATATAGAGAGCAAAAGCTGAATACACATGCTTCTCAAGGGCACATGGAATATTCTCCAACATATACACAGGGAGAAGTTTGAGCAATCTACTTCCATAGTGATACTGCCTCGGAAACCTAAGTAGAGGTCACTATGAGTTGGATCCAACTTGACAGCACTGAGTGAGTGAGACCACAAAATAAGTTTCAACAAATGTAAAAAGATTGAAATTATGCAAAGTGTTTTCTTTTACCACAATGAAAGGAAGGATCAATAACAGATAGAAAACTGAACAATCACACACACACACAGAGAGAGAGAGAGAGAGAGAGAGACAGAGAGAGAGAAAATTACTTTAAAGTTAATTTTGACTCAGAAACCATATGGGACAGAGTAGAACTGACCCATAGGGTTTCTGAAGTTGTAAATCTTTATGGAATCAGACTGTGAAGTATTTCTCCCATGAAGTAGCTGGTGAGTTCAAACTGCCAACCTTTTGGTTATCAGGTCAGCATTTAACCACTGCATCAATAGGACCCCTTTGGAAAAATCACAGGTACATGGAAATTAAAGAACACATTATTCAACAACAAATTGGCTGGAAAAGAAATCAAGAGATGGGATGAAAAAGAAGAAGGGGAAAGATGGCAATATTGAATCATACCCTCACTTTCCCCTACAACTAACTCAGTGAATACCAAATAAAAATTAGCACCAACTGAGATTTCAGGGCTCTGGGCAGCAGGAAATGTGTTGGAGAACTGAAATGAATCTCAAATCAGTAGACAGATGGAGCAAGGATGGTAAACAAAGCTGAGATTTGTTGATGGCTTCACACACTACCTGCTGACTTCACTTACTGTGGCCATTTTGGGATGCAGACAGCAACATCCATAAACAAAGAACACAGGATGGGAGTTTCATTGAAGAAACAGATTGGCTTAGAGACAATAGGTAAATAGCCTTGGAAATGAGTAGTAAGAGGGGTAATGCATCTCTTCACTTGGGGTAGAACTGAGAAACTGTGGCATATAGGCACAAAAAAAGAATTTGAAAACCTGGAACTGAAAATAGTACTACAGCCCAATTAAAGGGGTACAGATTTGATGTGGGAATTCATGACTAGGGAGTAGAAAAGTCGGCACATGCACTTAGGGTGGAACATAGGGAGCTGAAACAGTATGGGTTAATGTTATTATGTTTCATTGTGAATAGAAGTGGGAGTGCACTAGGACCCTAGTTCATAGACCAGCTGCAGGGTACATTCATCAGCCAGGGTGAGAAACATACATCAAAAGCCATCACAACAGGAACTAACTGGGTCTTTACCTAACAGTCAGCCTTTATGGGACCACCTGCTTATGGCTGTTCTTTCAAGAAAAACACAAATCACTACCTGTAGCCTCAGGAAGCCATGCCCTACTCCTTCCACCTTGGGCCATTGGGCAAATCCCAGGCCAGGCTCAGTCAACCAGAGAGGAAATGCCACACCCCGTCACCACTGATAGAGTTGGGGAAATACTGCTTCAGTATTGCAGTCACCTTGGGAAAGCAACACTCACACCACAGAGGAAATCTCAGGGCTCAATAATATCGGCCACTGCTGCGAAAACTTACCACAGGACCACTCAGACCTAAAGACTTAAATTTTTCAAAGATGCCTAAAATCTGTGTGCCAGAATAGAACCCTATATTAAGAAAATGAATACTCGAAGTCCAACCGTAAAAGTATGATGGGAGATAAGGCAAAGTGTCAGGCAGTCACTGGCCCAGGCTTTTAACAGTTCAACATTTCTCTCTATGGCTTCTTTGCTCAAAGAATAGTTGCTCAATTCTTTTTGTCCAGTTGCCGCAGTGTTCCCCTGAATCCTGAAATGCCTGTTAAAAGATCACTGAAATTGAAAAGTCTGTTAGAAGAAAATTTGTATTTGCTGCAAAAACTGGGTCCAGAGACAGGCAAGATTGTGGACTAGGCAGAAAGACTGCACAGATCCTCTTCAACAAAGAAAAGGGAAAACAATTAAAACAGACACAGAAGATAATCCTGGACCCCTGAGCCTTGAAGGGAAGGGTATAGAAGTGGACTAAACCCCAACAAGCAGAGAAATTGTGTGAAAATATGAAAAAAGGAGACATACAAAGCTGCGGTCTGGCAGCAATGCTGAGTGATCCTGATGGCACAGACAGCTTGGAGATCCCCAATTTGTGATAGGACCTAAGAATTAACCAAACAATCAGCCCCGGTAGCCAGGGACTGCATGGAGTACTGTGCACGGGAGCTTGGGAATAAATGGAGAAGGTGAAGAAAAAGGTGGGCTGAGCTGTGGACTTTTGCTGGTCTGGAGGGCACCACCATTTTGAAGGTTTAAAAATGGCTTGACTATTTTGGATATTTAAAGAGACAGTACTCTCACAGATTCCTGAGGCTTAAGAACATGCTCTGCTTTCCAGTAACCCCAAGGACACTCCAGACTAGCAAGACTGAAAATTTTTTTGATTCAATTGTAAATTGTGTCTAACTAAGTGGGAGACAACAACAGTCCCCATAAGACACAACTACACCCACACCTCGTGCAACTTCACTTAATGAGCAAGAGCCACTACCTTCTTCTCCACCAAAGAGCCAATGATAAAAGACCACCAGGAAGAGCCTGAATCACCCTTGGCTGCTCTTCAAAAACAGTTAACAGAGATCTAAATACAGCAACACCACTATGCTTCAGAAACAGACCATCACAAAAAAGCAGGATAAAGTGGTAGGAACAAGGGAGCAGGATAAAGATCCAGAACACATCCCTGAGGAAGAATCAGCATTGGAACTCTCTGATAAGGAATTCAAAAGAATTATCTTTAGGTATCTTCAAAGGATTGAGAGACAGAACAAAGAAAACATAGAAAAAAACCTTAGACGAATTTTGGAAGAAAATACAAGGACAAAATGACAAAATAAATGAAAAATTAGAAATGATTCTAAATCTACAGATAGAAATCCAGAAGATTAATACTAAATTGTCAGAAATAGATAACACATTGGAAGGGCAAAGGAGTAGAATTGATGCAATGGAAGAGAGAATTAATGAGATTGAAAACAAATACATGAATATTTCTTTGGAAAGGGATCAATCAGAAAAAAAAAAAAATCAAAACAAAATGAAGAAAGCCTAAGTTTCATGTGGGATACCATCAAAAAGAATATCTTATTTGTCATTGGAATTCCAGGACAGGAAGAGAAAAACAAAACCACTGAGAAAATTGTCCAAGATTTGCTGGAGGAGAACTTCCTTCATCTTATGAAAGATGAGAATATATCCATTCAGAAAGTCCAGCGAACCCCAAACAGGATAGATCTCAAAAGAAAATCACCAAGACACATCATCCTCAAACTCATCAAAACCAAAGACAAAGACAGAATCCTGAGAGCAACATGGGAAAAATAAAAAGTTACATACAAAGTACAGCCAGTAAGAATAAGCTCTGATGTCTCAACAGAAACCATGCACGCTAGAAGGTAATGGTATGGTATATATAAAACTCTGAAAGAGAAAAATTTTGAACCAAGAATCATATACCTGGCAAAATTGTCCCTCAAATATGATGGTGAAATTAGGAGATTTCCAGATAAGCAGAAGCTAAGGAAATTTGTTAAAACCAAATCAAACTTACAAGAGATGCTAAAGGGAGTCATTTGAAGAGAGAACCAAAAATAGCAGATAACAACCGACCATTAATTAACAAGATGACATAACCCAGAACCAGAGTTATGGACATATCCAAAGTAAAATGAGCCTACAAGATTGTAAAAAGTGAACCAGAGACATCAATTGGAAAGTTAGGACAACTACAAACAAAAAGAGGGAAAAGACTGTGTCGTTACAGAACTTCTAAATGGTGAGGCAGTTAAGAGAGTTGCAAGATACAATGGACTGTTCTAAACTTGGGGATAAAATTATAAATCATAGGGTAACCTCAAAGAAAAATTATAAACCTTCACATAACAATAACAAAGAGGAAAAGCACAAATATTCAGCATATCCTAAAACAACAGCAACAAAGGAAATGATAACAGGATTCGTAAACATAATGAGCTCACCACAGAAAATAATATGGAACAAAGAAACCAGGGACACCATGAAAAAACACATAACAAAATGACAGCAACAAATGCAAATTTATCAATAATTACCCTGAATATTAATGCATTAAATGCACCACTCAAGAAACAGAGAGTCACAGTTTGGATAAGAAAACAAAACCCATCGATATGCTGCCTACAAGAGACACACCTTAGAGATAAAGACAAAAATAGACTAAAAACAAAGCTTGGAAAAATATATATTGAGGAAATGGCAACTGTAAGAGAACAGGAATGTCAATATTAATTTCTGATCAAATTGACTTTAAGATAAAAACCACCATACGAGACAAGGAAGGACATTATATAATGATTAAAAGATCAATTGAACATGAAGATATAACCATAATAAATATCTATGGACCTAATGAAAGAGCCCCAAAATACATGAATCAGGCAGTAAAAGAGTTGAAAAGCCAAATAGATGACTCCACAGTCATAGTGGGAAATTTTAATACACCACTTTCTTTGAAAGATAGAACAACTGGAAAGAAACTCAACAAAGATGCAGAAGAGCTAAACAATACAATCCACGAACTTGGCCTTAGAGACATCTACAGAGCACTTCACCCAACAACAGCACAATATATATTCTTCTCCAGTGCACATAGAACATTTTCCATGATATACCATGTGTTAGGCCATAAAGCAAGCCTTAATAAATGTAAAAACATCAAAATACTACAAAGCATCTTCTCAGATCACAATGCTACCAAATTAGATATCAACAATAGGAAGATCAACAGGAAAAGAGTAAACACATGGAAACTGAACAACACCCTGCTTGAGAAAGACTGGATGAGAGAAGAAAACAAAATTGAAATTAGAAAATTCCTTGAATCAAATGAGAATGAAAACACAGCATACCAAAATCTTTGGGACACAGCAAAAGCAGTGATCAGAGGCCAATTTATAGCAATAAATG
>NW_006921733.1:2437326-2443168 GCF_000298275.1 Orycteropus afer afer
TACCCAGAGGGACCGAGTAGTTGAACCTGAGGGATTGGGACCATAGTCACAGGAGACATCAAACTCAATTGGCATAACATACTATACAAAACATTGTTTCACCTCCTACTTTGGTGAGTAAGGACTGGGATCTTAAAAGCTAACAAGCTGCCATCTAGATGCAATGATGGGTCTCTCCTCATCCAGAGCAAAGAAGAATGAATAAATCCAAAATTCATGAAAACAATTGGTCCCAGTGACTGGTACACCATCCAATCTGCAGCCTATAAGACTATGAGACCAGAAGAACTAGATGGTGCCTGGCTATGAATGTCATCCACTTGGAAGGGGATCTATGTAGGAGATCCTTGATAGAGAGGGAGAACAATGTGGAAAAAAACTCACAATTGTTTGGAGGAAATAAAAAGGGGGGCTGGGACCAGGTTTGCTGGCTGATAGCGCCTGGTGGAACCACTGAGACTATGGCCCCTAACTGACTTTCAAGTCTGGAATTGAACCCACACCTCTGGTTTCTAGCCAAACAAAAGACAGGCATATGAGTTGAACATTTACCTCAAGTAGATACTCTCCTTGGAGAGAACAATCATGGGAGAAAGAAGGGCTGCTTATGCACAGGGAGACAGCTCAGCGGGCAGGAGTCCATGGAGGGATGGACATAGTGAAGAGGTAACTATGGGAAGGAAGTGAGAGGGGAGCTGTTGCATTGTGGTAAACTGTGGTCAATGTCACGAGACAAAGTATAGTGAACTTTTGTATGGAAAGTGAACTTTCTCTGTAAATCTTCACCCATATCACAGTTAAATAAAATAAAGTAAAATAAAAGTAGGATGGGAGACTTTGAACCCCAGAATTGTTCAGTCAGTGCTGGAGAACCAGAGGCTAAAGTTCCTTTTAGAGGAATTTAGGAGGGAGAAGGTGAAAAAACAAACAAACAAACAAACAAACAAAAATTCTGAGTTCCAGATAATCACAGTAAGATACTCAAATGCACACATTGAAAAAATAATAAATAAATAATATATTAAAAAATCCACTGTTTTCGAGTCAGATCCAATTCATAGCAACCCCTCCTCAGGTTTCTGAGGCATTATCACTACGGAAGTAGATTGCCCCATCTTCCGTCTGAGGAGTGGCTAGTGGGTTTGAATCCCAGCCTTCCACTTAGCAGTCATATGCCTTTGGCACTACCCCACAAGAGCCACCAGAGCTCCTAAAATTATGTATGTGTATGTGTGTGTGTGTGTGCGCATGGCATACAAAATCACAGAAGATAGACCAATCAAAAGAAAATCATGAAGAAGTGGAAATTTCTCTGAAGGACCCAGGTTAATAGGAAAAATAGAGGATCACCAGAAAACAATGTTCAAGGAAAGCAAAGAGCACATAGAAAGTATACTAATGCAGACCAGGAAACAAAACAAATGAAATAGTGGGATTCAGTGAGGAAATCCAACATTAGTGTTTTGGTTATTCCAGAATAACAGGATAGAAAAACAAGCTTTCAGGAATTGAAAGAATACCCATTGAGATGTTTCAACAAATGGACAATGTGCTGGAAGCACTTGTTTGTCAATGCCAAGAAATTTGCAAGACAACTACCTGGCCAACTGACTGGAAAAGATCGATATTTGTACCCATTCAAAAGAAAGGTTAATCCACAGAATGTGGAAATGATCCAACAATATCTTCAATATCACACTCGGGTAAAAGCTTGATGAAGATAATTCAAAAACAGCAGTATATTGACAGGGAACTTCCAGAAATGCAAACTGAATTCAGAAGAAGATGAAGAATGAGTGATATAATTGCTGATGTCAGATGGATCCTGGCTGAAACCAAAGAATACAAGAAAGATGTTTATTTGTGCTTCATTGAACATGCAAATGCATTTGATTGTGTGGATCATAATAAATTATGGATAACATTGAGAAGAATGGGAATTCCAGAAAACTTAATTGTGCTCATGCAGAGCCTATACATGGACCAGGAGGCTGTCGTTCAAACAGAACAAGGGGACAGACCATGCCTTAAAATCAGGAAGGGAGTGCATCAGAATTGTATTCTTTCACCACATTTATTCAGTCTGTATGCTGAGCAACTAATAGGAGAAGATGGATAATATGAAGAAGAATGTGGCATCAGGGTTGGAGGAAGACTCATTAATAACCTGCAATATGCAGATGACACAACATTCCTTCCTGAAAGTGAGGATGACTTGAAGCACTTACTGATGAAGATTAAAGACCACAGTCTGCAGTATGGATTATACCTCAACATGAAGAAAACCAAAATCCTCACACTGGGCAAATAAACATCATCAAAATAAACGGAGAAAAGATAGAAATGGTCAAAGATTTCATATTGCTTGGTTCCACAATCAACACCAATGGAAACAGAAGTCAAGAAATCAGATCTTGCATTGCACTGGACAAATCTGCTGCAAAAAACCTCTTTAAAGTGCTGAGGAACAAACATGTCTCTTTGAAGACTAAGGTGCACCTAACCCAGGCCATGGAGTTATCAGTCACCTCATATGCATATGAAAGCTGGACAATGAATAATAAAGACTAAAGAAGAGTTGATGGTTTTGAGTTGTGGTGTTGGTGAAGAATACTGAAAGTATCATGGACTGCCAGAGGAGCAAACAAATCTGTCCTGGAGGAAGTGCAGCCAGAATGCTCCTTGGAAGAGAGAATGGCCAGACTTTGTCTCACCTACTTTGATCATGTTGTCAGAAGGAACCATTCCCTAGAGAATGATATCATTCTTGGTAAAATAGAGGATCAATGAAAAATGGTAAGACACTAAAAGTGATGGATTGACATAGTAGCTACAACAATGTACTCAGGAATAGCTAGTATTGTGAAGCTGGCACAGGACCAAGCAGTGTTTTGTTCTGTTGTATATAGGGTTGCTATGAGTCAAAGCCAAGTTGTCAGGACCTAACAACAACAACAAAAACACAAAGAAAGGATTTTCCAAGATATAATGATGAAGAACTTCGTAGGTGTGAATAAAGAATTGTGCCTGCAAATCCAGGAAGTTAGGTGAACTCAATGCAGAAAGAACATAAGAGATCTACATCAAGATATAGTGCAATAAAATTCTTGAAAACCAAAGACATGGTGAGAATTCTGAAATTAAGAAGGAAAAAAAAAAAAAACACAATATATCAAGTGTCCATAAGAATTCATGAAAATGTGTCCTTAGCAAGCTCAGAGGCCAGAAGATAAAAGAGTGATATATATAAAATACTGAAAGAAAACAATTGTCAACCAAAAATTCTTTACCCAGAAAGTTGTCATTGGAAAATAAAAATGAAATCAAGATGTTGTTAAATTAATAGGATCTGTGGAGATTTGTTACTACCAGATCTGCTTTGAAAACTTTGCTTAAAGGAATTTTTCAGATGAAAAGAAAGAACATTAGACAAACAAACAAACAAGCACATGGGAAAGAAAAAAAAAAAAAAAGAGAGACAGAGATTTCCAATAAAGGTAATGGCATGGGAAAATACAAGGACCAAGTACACAGTGTTTTCATATGGTAAATTAAGTAGTTAAGTTCCACAAGCAAAACAAGTGGATAAGAAATATATACAAATTAAATCAATCAGATACAATAAAAACAATGATATAAATGAAGAGTCAACAACAGAATGGGGGAGGGGAGAGGAGCAAAACAGGAATAACGTTTTAGTATGCTAATGCTGCACATTACTTGTTTGTGCGTTAAATGTTGGCAGTAAATTGAAATAAGTTGGTGCAATTTTAAGTTGTTCAATATTTATGGTAACCACAAAGAAAATACTTAGAAAATATACACAGAAGGGAAGAAGAAACAAAAGAAAAGTCAACACATGCACACACACACACACACACACAGTTAAACACAGAAAAATAGCAAAAAATATTGAAATAGTGGAACTAAAAAGATACAAGAAACAGAAATCACCTAGCAAGATGAATGAAATAGGTCCTTTGTTTTCAGTAATTATCTTATGTAAATGATCTAAACTTTCCAATCAAAGACAGAAAGTGACAGATGCACCAAAAAAAAAAAAAGAGACCTGTCTTTATGCTGACACAAAACATAACTTAGACTCAAGGATATACACACACACTGAATATTCCATGCAACAAGTAAATAGAAAACAAGGAGGGGTGGCCATATAATTTCACTTTCAATCAAAATGTATACAAGAGGAAGAAGGACATCATATAATAATAAAAGGATCAATTCATCAAGAAGACATAACAGTTATTAATATATTAACACCTAACGTTGTTGTTAGATGTAGTTGAATTGATTTTGACTCATAAGAAACCTACATGCAACAGAACATTACAATGCCTGGTCCTGCACCATCACACGATCTTTACCCTGCTTGCATCTATTACTGCAGCCACTGTGTTGATCCATCTCATTGAAGGTCTTTGCCTTTTTCACTGACCCTCTACTTTACACAACATGATATCCTTTTCAAGGGATTGGTCCCTTCTAACAACATGAAAAAAATACAAGAAATGAAGTCTGGTCATTCCTGTTCCTAAAGAGTAGTTTGTGTGTACTTAGACCAAGACATATTTGTTTGTTCTAGCAGTCAATGATGCATTCAATATTATTGAACAACACCACAACTCAAATGCATCCATTATTTGGTCTTCCTTATTCATTTTCCAGCTCTTACATGCATAAGGGACTAATGAAAATATGATGGTTTGGGTCAGGCACATCTTAGTATTCAAAGTGACATCTCTGATTTTTAACACTTTAAAGGGGTCTTTTGCAGCAGACTTGCCCAATGTAACACATCAGTTGATTTATTGACTACTGCTTCCATAAGCACTGATTGTGGTACCAAGTAAAATGAAATCATTGACAACATCGATCTTTTCACCATTTATCATGGTGTTGCTTATTGCTCCAGTTGTGAAGATTTTTGTTTTCTTTATGTCTATGTCTAATCCATACTGAAGGATGTAGTCTTTGATTTCATCAATAAGTACTTAAAGTCTCCTTCACTTTCAGCAAGCAAGGTTGTGTCCTTTGAATACTGAAAGCTGTTAATGAGTCTTCCTCCACTCCCAATGCTGCATTCTTCTTCATACAGTCCAAGTTCCCAAATTACTTGGGAACAAATAATTACAAATTGAATAAGTGTGGTGAAAGGATACAACTCTGTTGCACACCATTCCTGATTTTAAACCAAGCACTAGCCCCTTGTTCTGTTCAAACAACTGTCTTTTGGCCTATGTACGTACAGGTTCCTCATGAGCAAAAATTAGTGTACTAGAATTCTGTTCTTTGCAATGTTTTCCATAATTTGCTATGATCCACACCATCAAATGCCTTTGCAAAGTCAATAAAACACAGGGAAACATATTTCTAGTATTCTTTGCTTTCAGTAAAGATTCATCTGACGTGAGTAGTGATATCTCCCATTCCATGCTCTCTCTAAATCTGGCTTGAATGTCTGGCAGTTCCAAATTGAGTACTGCTGCAATTGTTTTTTAATTATGTTCAGGAATATTTTACTTGTGTGCGATATTAAAGATAACGTTTAATAGTTTCCACATTCTGTTGGATCACTTTTTTTTTTTTTTAATGGGCACAAATATGAATCCCTTTCAGTCTGTTGGACAGGTAGATGTTCTCCAAATATCTCGGCAAAAACAAGAGGCTTGAGTGCTTCACACATTTGTTGAAACATCCAAATAGGTATTCCATCATTCCTAGAGGCTTATTATTTTGCCAGTTTCTTCACCATAGCTTGGAATATGGTTCTTGACCATAAGTTGACACCTGAAATGATTGAACATTGGATGACTCTTTTTGGTAC
>NW_006921733.1:2443268-2444796 GCF_000298275.1 Orycteropus afer afer
CTATGGAAGAAGATTGCCCAACCTTCCTTTCAAGGAGTGGGTTTGGACTGCCAGCCTTCTGATTAGCAGTCAATTTCCTTAGGTACTATGCTACCTTTGCCAGTTTCTTCACCATAGCTTGGAATATGGTTCTTGACCATAAGTTGACACCTGAAATGATTGAACATTGGATGACTCTTTTTGGTACGGTGACACTGTATATTTCTTCCATCTTCTTTTGAGGCTTCCTGCATCATTCAACACATTGTCTATCAAATTTTCCAATATTACAACTCAAATTTGAGTTTTTTCTTCAATTCTTTCAGCTTGGGAAATGCTAAGGTTATTCTTCCCCTTTCCTTTTCCAATTCTAAGATTTTTTTTCATATTTCATTATAATTTACTTTGTCCTCCTAAGAAGCCCTTTGAAAATTTCTGTCCAGCTCCTTTACATCATCATTTCTTCCATTTGCTTTACCTACTCCCCATTCAAGAGCAAGTTTCAGAGCCTCTTCTAACATCCATTTTGGTCTTCTCTTCCTTTCCTGTCTTTTTATAAGCTTTTGTTTTCTTCAAGCATGATGTCTTATACACCTAACATTTGTATTGCAGTCTTTTGGACTGTAATACATCACTTTCAATTATGGACAAAAGCTTTAAAAAGGAGAAAAATAAGGGTGTAAACAAGACCATAAACAAAGTGCACCTAAGGGACACAGCAAAACTATCCCTCAAATATGATGGAAAATTTAGGACACTTCCAGACAAATAGAAATAAATGAAATTTGTAAAAATCAAACCAACTTTACAAGGAATACTAAAGAGAATCTTTCTCAACCAACAATGACACAAAACAACCTGAGATTAAGACACATGACATCACCTGGTAATCAAGCAAGAAATAGAATTCACAAAAATAAAATAATCATGTTTTTTGTTGTTGTTATGTGCCATTGTACAAGACTGAAAATAGAAAGCTTGACACCTCCATTTGCTACAAAGCAAAGTAGGGAATAATTGGTGTAACTACAGAATTCCAAATGGAGAGGAAGTCAAGATGATATCAAGATAAATCAGAAAGTGAGAAAAATGTGGAACAAAACTCAAAATCATAAAAAATGGGAGGGGGACCAGGTTTGCTAGTCTGATAGAGCCTGTTACAACCACTGAGACTATGGCCCCTAGCTGCTGTTGGGATATGGAACTAAACCCACTCCTATGATTTCCAGTCAAACAAAAGACAGGAATATGAGCTAAACATTGACATTAAGTAGATACACTCCTTGGAGAGATAAATCATAGGAGAATAAAAGGACTGTGTATGCACAGGGAGACAGCTTGAGGGGCAGAGGTGCAAGGGAGGAAAAGACACAGGAAAGAGATACCTATGGGCAGGAAATCAGAGGAGAGCTATTACATTGTGAGAAATTGCAGTCAATTTCATAAGACAAATTGTATGTGAGCTGCTATATGGAGAGTGGATTTGCTCTGTAAGCTTTCACATAAATCACAATAAAAATTATATCTATATCTATATCTATCTATCTCA
>NW_006921733.1:2444896-2451482 GCF_000298275.1 Orycteropus afer afer
TCTAATCAAATGAATAAATAAGAATATCAAAAGGACAAATCAACAATAACAAAAAAAATTAAAAACAAATTGAACTCAGCACAAAAAAAATACACAAAGCATATAAATGATCAACACAAGTAAAAATAAAGAAATATAACAGCAATAAATTAATACTTATCGTTAATTACACTGACTGTGAATGGATTAAGCGCACCAGTCAAGAGAAAGAGTATGGCAATGTGGATATGTAAACAAAGCTCATCAATATTGTGACTACAAGAGACTCACCTTAGACACAAAAATATAAATAAATTAAACATCAGAGGACCTAAAAATATATATGAAGCTAATGGTAACCGAAAAGAGCAAGAGGAACAATATAATTTCTGATAAAATAGACTTAAAGGCAAAAATCAGAATAAGGGACAAGAAAGTACATTTTATAATGATTAAAGAGTCCATTCAATAAGAACACATATTGTTGTTTTCACATGCCATTTGTCAGACCTGACTCATAGCAACCCCTCCTTGGGTTTCTGAGGAGGTATCGCTATGGAAGAAGATTGCCCAACCTTCCTTTCAAGGAGTGGGTTTGGACTGCCAGCCTTCTGATTAGCAGTCAATTTCCTTAGGTACTATGCTACCAGAGCTCCTACCTACCAGAGCTCCTATACTAGGTTCCCAATGAAAGAGCCCCAAAATACATAAAGGAAACATCAGCAGAACTGAAAAGAGAAAGATAAAACTCCACAACAATAATAGGAGACTTTAACACACCAATTTGTATGAAAGACAAAATTAGAAAGAAATTCAGTGAAGATACAGAAGATTTGTACAATATGATCAACCAACTTGACCTCATAAACAAAGAATACTCCACTCAATAAAAATGCAATACACATTCTTTTTCACTGAACATGGTTCATTCCCCATAACAGAACAGAAATTAGGCCACAATGGAAGCCACAATAAATTTAAAAATATAAAAATAAATACAAAGCATCTTCACAGATCACAAAATTATAAAATTTGAAATCAATAATGGTAAAATTAGGAAAAAGTTGTACAAATAGCCATTGAGTAAAACCCAGCTTAAAAACTACTTGGTAATAGAAGAAATAAAATGTGAAATAATTTTTAAAAAAGGAAATCCTGGAAGCAAGTGAGAATGAAAAATATATATATATTTGGGATATAGCAAAAGCTGTACTCAGAGGCCAATTTATAGCAATAAAGGCACAAATCAAAAAAAGAAGGAAGAACCAAAATCTGTTATACCAATAACTCCAACAATTAGAAAACAAGCATCAAAAAATGCTACAGTCCAGAACAAAGGAAATAATAAAGATTGTTGTTGTTGTTTGTTGTTATGTGCCATCAAGTCAGACCCTACTCATAGTGACCTCCTTGGGTTTCCGAGGCAGTATCATTATGGAAGTAGATTGCCCCATCTTGCTTCCGAGGAGTGGCTGGTGGGTTTGAACCACCATCCTTCTGGTTAGCAGTCAAGTGCCTTAGGCACTACGCAACCAAATAAATGAAACTATACAGAAAAACAATAGAATCAACACGAGAAGCAGTTGGTTCTGTAAAAAGATTGCCAAAATTGACAAACCACTGGAAAATTCACCTAAGGAAAAGCAAGTGAAAATACAAGTAACACAAATAAGAAATGAAATGGATGATGCATGTCAAAACAGAACAAACCAAAATAAAAAGGATAATAACAGAATACTGTGAGGAACTGTACTCCAACAAATTTGAAAATCTAGAAGAAATATACAACTTTCTAGAAACACATGATTTACCTAAACTAACACAAACTGAGGTCAAAAATATGAATGCGTCCTTAACAAAAGAAGAAATCGTAAAAGTCATAAAAAAAAGAAAAAAAATCTGGCCCAGACAGCTTCACTGGAGAATTCTAATAAACGTTCAGAGAAGAGCTCACATCAATTTTACTCAAACTATTCCAAAATATAGAAAAGGATAGTATACTTCCAAATTTGTTTTATGACATAAGAATGATACCAAAGTCAGGCAAAGAAACCACTAAAAAAGAATATTACAGCATAATATCCCTCACAAACATACACTAAAATTCTTAGACAAGATCCTAGCCAATAGGATCCAACCCCATGTCATGAAAAAAGTGGGATTCATATCAGGTATGCAAAGATGATTCAACATCAAAATATAATCAATGTTATCCACTGCATAACTAAAGCAAAGGAAAAGAACCACATGATCCTATCAATAGAAACAGAGAAGTACTGATAAAAATCCAACACCAATTGCTGATAAAAAAAAAACTCTCAGCAAAATAGTATAGAATGGAAATTCCTCAGCATAATTAAGGGCATAGACAGAAAACCAACAGTTAACACTTTTCTCAATGGAGAGAAACTGAAAGCCTTCATTTTGTGGTCATGCTCTTTTTCAAAACTGCTATTCAACTTTGTATTGGAAATCCTAACAAGGGCAATAAGGCAAGAAAGGGAAGTAAATTGGTAAAGAAGAAGTAAAACTACCCTTTTTTTTACAAATTATATGACTCTCTACATGGAAAATACCAGAGACTCAGCAAGAAAACAAGTGGAACTAATAGAAAAAAACTAGCAAAGTGACAGGTTACAAAATCAACATATCAACATTCAAAGATCATTCAGATTCACCTACACCAACAGAGAGAACTCTGAAAAGGAAATGAGGAAAACAGTAAAATTAAAATAGCAACTAAAAATATAATATACTTAATAATAAAACTAACCAGAAATACAGAAGATTTACACAAAGAAAACTACAAAAAACTAATACAAGAAACCTACATAAATAGCAGAACATACCACACTCATGAACAGGAAAGGCTTAACACTGTGAAAATGTGAATGCTATCAAAAGCAATCAATATATATAATGCAATCCTAATGCAAATTCCAACGTTCTTTAGGGAGATGGAAAAATCAATCACTAACTTTATATGGGAAGGAAAGAGATCTTGGATAAGCAAAGCATTACTGAAGAAGAACAAAGTTGGAGGTCCCACTTCCAATCTCAAAACCTACTATACAGCCACAGTAGTGAAAACAACCTAGTCTTGGTAAAATAACAAACACATTGATCAAAAATTGAGTGCCCATAATTAAGTGCATACACTAATGGACATTTGATCTTTGATAAAGGGCCAGAATCTAATAAACACAAACTCTTTAATAAATGATGCTGGAGAAACTGGAGATCTTTTCCAAGAAATTGAAACAGGATTCATATCCCTCACCATATACAAAAACTAACTCAAGATGGATAAAAGAACTAAACATAAAACCCAACACTTCAAAATCATCAAGGAAAAAATAAGCACAAATTAGTTGTTAGTTCTTGCTGGTATGTGCCATCAAGTCAAACCCAACTCATAGTGACCCTCCTTGGGTTTCCAAAGCAGTATCGCTACGGAAGTAGATTGTCACATCTTCCTTCTGAGCAGTGGCTGGTGGGTTTGAACTGCCAGCCTTCTGGTTAGCAGACAAGTGCCTTAGGCACTATGCTAGAAGAGCTCCCAGCACAAATTTGGGGGCCTGAATTTATGGGGAAAATAGACTAACAAATATAATTTAAAATTCACAAACAGGAAAACATGAATTGGACAACAGAAACTTCTAAGAATTAAATTCTTATGGACATCAAAAGTGTAAAATCAGAACCCAAAGGTAGGGAAACATATTGGGCAATCACATAACCAACAAGGGACTTATTTCTAAAATTTATAGAAAACATCAACACCTCAATAACAAAAATACAAACAATACAATTCAAAAACGAGCAGAGGACGTGAACAGACACTTCACCAAAGAAGATATTCAAGTGACTAATAAACAAATGAAAAAATGCTTGTGATCATTAATCACTAAAGAGACGTAAATCAAAACAACTATGAGATATCATCTCGTCCCAACATTAATAGCAAAATTCAACAAGACAGGAAACAACAAATTCTGGTGAAGGTGTCAAGAGATTAAAACTCTCATACACTGCTAGAAACCAAAAAACCAAACTCAGTGCCATGGAGTCAGATCTTGGGTTTCCGATGCAGTATCACCACAGAAGTAGATTGCCCAATCTTCCTTCCAAGGAGTGGCTGGTGGGTTCAAACCACCAGTCTTCTGGTTAGCAGTCAAATGCCTTAGGGACTACGTGACCTCTTTGAAAACAGCACAGTGTTTCTTTAAAAAATTTGGAAATAGAAATATTAGTTGATCCAGGGTTAGAGACAAAGAGAGAAATCATCAAAGGACATGAGTGCAAGGCACACATCCAACAGTGACAAGAGAAGTCAAGGCCTCTCTCACAGTTAAATGCTTACTTGACAAAACATCAAGTATTAAAAGTAGATGTTATTCCAGTAGTCCATGTTTTTATCTTATTGGGATGTTTCATACTTTGGGTCACTCATTGTGTCCTAGTAAACATTTATCATTTTACACTCGTTATTACTGAGGAGGCTTCTGTGACTGTTTTAATGACCACTTGTTGTCCTTGAATAGGTAGAGGAGTAAAACTTTAACTTTGTAGAGGATAAGCTGATTGTATGGATTCCACGAGTGATGATGTAATCATGTATAAACATATAAATAAAGTAGAACAAAGGCATCAGGGGTCATTCTTGCAGAATATGCAGGGTATCTGCCTGCCTCCCCCCATTCCTTTTAAAAAAACATTAATCCTTTCGTATGGCTTCATTTCATGCATGACCTGTGTGGTTTTGCCAGACATAGCATTTGGTGCCCGAACAGGGACTTGAGTGGAGCAGCAGCAGCACTCAAGAGGACAATCCACTTGAAGGAAAGCAGAGCTCCATAACAGAAAAAGGGTGAGTGTGGGTGAATTAAATAAATCTTTTTTTAAGCCAGGCTGACATGAGGAATTCAGAATCTCATTACAAGGATCATAATATTTCTGTTCTTAAAAAAGCTCAAGCTAGAGGTTTTTCAGTGTCTAAAAAAAGAGGAATTTTTGCAGTGTGTAGATCACTGTTGTCCTTGGTTTCCTCAGGAAGGAACCATTGATTTAACAGCTTGGGAGACCATCGGTCAATGATGTGTAAAAGAACATGGGCCAAAGAATTTTCCCAAGTGTGTGTTTTCTATTTGGAGTATCTTAAACCTGTGTTTAGAATTAGATAAGGGAATAAGTGTGGGCACATATATCCTAAAGTAGGGAAGGAGAAAAATGTAGATACAGATTCAAAATTAAAAGAGTTAAAATTACAAGAAGAAATAGTTAAACAGAAGTTAGAAACTGAACCCTCAGAAGTTAAGGAAGAAAAGTTACATCCTTCCTTAAATCCATTTTTAAGTCAGGCAAATCCTTTTTTGAATCAGTTTTTAAATCAGACTGTTTCAGCTGCAACCATGCCTGCCAGCACTTGTTCTCTTCCACCTTTTAACCTTTTCCCTCCCTCAAGGAAGCAAGTTAACTGTTTATCATCCACCATGCCTCCTTTATCACCTAAAAAAATTATAGTTCAAAAGATGAGGGCCGTGGATGAAGACATTCCATTAGAATTAAAACATGTTTTTCCCTTAACAGAATACATAGATCATCAGACTAATCAATGGATGTGAGGACATAAAGCATTTTCTTTTAAAACTTTTAAAGTTTTGAAACAACTTTCTGGTACCTATTGGCCAACAGCACCTTTGTAAAAACCTTTATAGAAACTATTGCTCAAGGAGTTTTGTGTCCTTATGATTGATATATGCTGGCTAAAACTGCATTAAAGGAAGGAGATTATTTGATGTGGAAAATGTATTTTCATTATTTTTGTACAGAACAAAGTATGAGAAATCAGCAACACAATGTTCCCATTAATTTTGAAATGCTTTCTGTTACCAGACAGTTTTTAGAGGTCTCAACTCAATTAACCTATCCCTTAAATCATATCAGCAGATATTGGCCGCACACTCTCAGGCATGGTCTAAGCTACCAGCAAAAGAAGCTGATAATTCTAGTTTTACTAAAATTATACAAGGGACTATGGAACCCTTTGAACAATTTGTGGATATGGTAACTGTAGCAGTGTCTTGAAGTTATTAGTGATAATACAGCCACTAACATCTTAATTAAACAATTGGCTTATGACAATGCTAACAAAGATTGTAAACAGGGTATGGCTGGATCAAAACATACAATGACTATAACTGACTTGATCCAAAGTGTCAGGATGTAGGCACTCAAACTTATTCAGCAAACATATTGGCTACTGCTTTAACTAATTAAAAAATATCTGGGGTATGTTATACTTGTAGCAAAATGGGACACATTGATAAACAATGTCCAAAGAAATTAGAAAAGAGAAACCATGCTATTAACTCTGCCACAGTTTCTTGAGCTCCAAATAATGTCCAAAATGCAAAACGGGAAACCATTGGTCCTCAGAATGCAGATATTGATGGCAAACCTCTTTCAAAAAAGTTTTTTGGTTCTTTAATCAAAGGACTCCCATTAGCATGTCTTGTAAGGTTGGTCTGGTTTTAACAAATTCCCTTGGCTTCTGTTTATCTTGGAATCTCCTAATTTCACCATCATATTTGAGGGACAATTTTGC